>NW_026859239.1:0-132769 GCF_026571515.1 Ruditapes philippinarum
CTCAATAATACGTGACACACAGTACGTTCTTCAAACACTAACTTGACACATAGGGAACCCCTAAAACACAGACCTGACCACTACTCATACATGACACACAGGACAATACTCACAGCACACTATGTACACGAGGAACTACTCAAACACTGAGACACAGGCCACTACTCATACACTGACACACAGGACGCTACTTAAACACTGATCTGACACATGGGACACTCCTCAAACACTTACATGACACATGGGGACACTCCTTAAACACCTTATGAAGTAATATTTCCTTTGATACCAAATTTATTAAAAATTGATACAGAAATACAAAAAGTTACAAGGGCGCCATGTTTTCAGGCTGTTATAATATGTCAAAGTGGGGACCAGTTCTTTAATACGGCTCGTATTTGGGAATTACCAACATGTACAAGCAAGTAGGTAGTTGGTTATTCGAATATTCAACTACCAACTACCTACCAAAGTGACGCTCATTTATATTGCTGCTAGTGTAACGTCTTTACTTATTGTGTGAACTACTTTGATTGGCACATACATTCTGTGGCCAATGCCAATGTGTCATTATGAGAAACCAAATTTAATTGCACTCATATTCTTACGTCATTTGCAATCAAGTGATTTGTAGCATACGGTGCGGGGGAGGGGGTATCGGTTTATAAACTTTAAACAAACTGACCTGTCAATATCCATGTACAACTCTTTGAAGATCTTTTCTACCTTCGTTTGACTATCTATAGGCGATGTTAGCACAGTGTCATCTTCATCAAAATCCCTATAATTCTCGTGGTATTTACTCAGATTTAAGGTCTCATAATTGCTCACAAATCTTCTCTGTCTCGACTAGCAATGATATTATATTAAGTAAATAATATATTACATGTACGTTAGAATCTTTCAACTAATCATATTTAATGGCTTATCACATTTTGCATGGAAAAGTTATATAGAAATAACATTACGTAAGTGGCGGTGATAGGAGGGCTAGGGCTGTTCGGAAAATAGCTAGAAAGCTTGAATCTAGAAAGTAACTATTTTAATATTAAAAGTGTAGCTATGTGTTTTATCATGCGATGAGTATTGTTATCACATTTTTAAAGTCTCAAACCAGTAACAAATTCAATCCAGTGCTGCACAGCCATATTTTGTTTCATCGTCTACCAAATAAATAATAATTATACAACAATTTTAGATAACATCTTAATTAAATGTATATGTCTATATTATTATCAATTGCACTTGGTTTTCATTATATTTTTTACGTCATTTAATACGGGTAACACAAGAAAACAAGAAGTGTTAAGCTGGACAAGCTAAGATGGCTGAGCTAAGCAGCAAGCCTTATCCCCACAAGGTTCAATTTGAATGGGAAAAAATGTTTGAATTTTATTGAGCGTGTTTCAATAATATATAGACAAATCATTTCCTTTTAGACTCTAAAAATATGTCATACCGAAATTTTTCATTTTTTTCAAACACTTTAAAGAAAAGAAATTGAAACGAAAATAAAATAATAAAATAGAATAATAAAATAAAATAAAAAAATTAAAGAGTCGTGTATTTACATTAGGCATTGGACTTGTCCGTCTTTGTTGAGTTTGTTCGCCATTAACGGCTGCACCATCCTGTGTTGTTCTTTTGATAGGACCGCTCCTACTTACCACAGTTGTACTTTCTTGTTTAGTACCACTTCGCGTGGATCTACTTCGTTGTGTTGTGCTAGATGGCTGTTCGTTTTTACCCCCTGGATCAGTATTCTCTGAGTGATTAGGCGTTTGTTTAGTGGTTCCACCTTGGTTGGTTCCGTTCTGCTGGTTCCCGTTAGGTTCATTGCCAGTCTGCGGATTTCTTTCTTGGTTTCTGGCATTAGGATCATAATTATCATCGAACTGATGTGGTACAAAATTTTCCGGTTTTAGATCTTTGACGAGCATCTTGAGCTTTTTTGCTCCTGGAAATTTATCAAATCTATTTTTATGGAGAACGTTCGTGTTACAGATCGTTACCTGCGGAAATTGTAGGTTGTCAAATCCAAGAGAAATGACGGTCGTTTTGGGCCAGGAGTACCACTGAGAAAACAGATACCATAGGTGTAATAACATGGCAAAAACTGCACCGAGTAATAAAAGAGCCCAGATGACCTTAGCCCACCACAATTTTGCCATGTTTATATAAGGTGGACCTTGCATCGAGGTTTTCTCTGCAAACCTCTTGATGAGACGTCGAAAAGATTTCTTCTTACCCATGGAATCAAACGAGCCTACACTGTCTGTACCGTCTGCTGCACCTGATTTATAATTTTCTCCCGCCATTTTTATATTATATAATTTTAACTTTCTCCGATAGCTATTTGTATAATGTGTTAATAAAACACTTCCGGTCAAGAAAAAATATATTAAAAATAATAGTAATCCTTTCATACAGTCACAAGTTATTGTAAACACATATGCCAAAATACAAATAATATCTAACTTACATATCCGCGAGTAATTTTGCGTTGTTTTTAAAACGGTTAGGTATTGGTTGGTTGAAAATGAAATTATCTTCAAAATATAATTTAATCTCACTTTTTCATCAGGGAATTGTACAACAAATTAACGTATGTATTTTTTTTTCATCAAGCGTTCAAACTGGTACATATCTCGACTGTAACAAAATAATCAAAATCAGTCATGTGTTCAGTTCATTATAAACTATATTTCAACTAATGATGACATCTTTCATCGGTAATTATTTTGTTTTCAATCTGTACCAAGCAAATGTCGTGAGCAGACGACATACATCAATTGTTGTCGGGGAAAGTACTTAGTGTTATGAACCGTATCTAATTAAACTTATTTTTCGCTCTACATTTAATATATTTTGTCATACGTTTGTACATATAAAGTTTAGATTCAACTATCAATTTCTCTTTTAATAACATATGTAGTATATCCAAAAGCAGATACGTAAACACTTTTAATGTTTATTTTCATTACTGATGGACGGTTTATTGTTGACATGTGATGAGCAATATTTATGGGGGCATTTCTTTTTCAGACTCCCGCCTTGTTTTGGACTGGGTGTTAATGCCTAATGTGAAACCCTTTTTACTGCATTGTTGTGTTTATAAGTAATTGGGGAATTGTATTAAAAGTCTTTTTAAAGTTTCATTGATCTTTTTATTTTGTTTTCCATCACGGTTACACTTGATTGCCAACTTGCACACAAAAAGCAATGTCCCAAAAATAACAGTTTTTAGTTCCTAACATTTAATCGAACTAAAGGTGTGACAACACTAATTTGTGATGTTCAACAGACTCTACCCACTACATCCAGGAATATAACAGCATTTTTAGCGGTGTGACAAATCAATGTTACATGTAAATCAGTAGTCATCGTCATTTAAAATCTTCTAGATTAGAGCAAATAACTCAAAGTAAACCACACCTTATATTATTTCAAATTATTTTTATTAATTTAATATTATCAAAATTACGTTTCGCTTAATTTCACTGAGTAAAAAGAGCGTAACTCAAAACAAAAGTTCTTTCATTTCAAACAAGCAACTATTATAAAACCTACTGAACTGCATTGAATTTCAGAATATTTAGTACTTTGTAACATTACAGAAAACAAAATTAGCACATACAAATTAGTGATCAAATATGGTGTTGCTTGCTTATAACAGTCTTGACTTACCTAGTATCAAAAATGACCTAAATTAGCAACCACAGTGATATCGTTTTCATTTTCTGTACTCCCTAAAACACTTAGTTAAACCTATCCTTTTTTAACATTGATAGTGAAACAAATGAACAGTTATTCTTCGAGATACACTCAATTACATATTAAAGGAGATCACTACTACTTTGTTTTAAAACAGTGATATTTTTATATTACCGCGTTACTCTTCGTCGAAGTCCGCGGAATCTTGACCTCTGCCTGCTGGCGGCAACTAAATCTACCCCATACTTAATAGTTATAAACGAGTTAGTTACGAGGATATAACACTGGCCGGGGCGACATCAAGGGGTGTTTCTGCTAAAAAAAATGTCGAGGCCGTTAGGCCGAGACAATTTTTATTCAGAAACATCCCGAGATGTCGCCCCAGCCAGTGTTATACCCCCGTACCTAACGAGTTTCATATAGTTATTTACTATAACTGTTAATCACATTTCATTTTTTTTTGTAATAGAAATCAGAAAAGACAACAACAACAAAACCCGTGCATTACTCTCTCTTGTGCCCTTTCACTTTTTCACCTTCTCATTCCCAGATAATATGAACCAATACCAGCTAATGATGTCGTTAGCTAACCTTACTGCTATAATATTATAAAATAATGAAAACTTAAAACAACACCCAATGACGGATTGTAAGCTGTCCCATTGGAGCCTCAGTGAAACTTTGGAATTTTTCCTTTTTTCTTACTAACCCATTATACTCAGTACACTTTCAATGAGCATTTGAAAACTGTATTGATATATAGCAGTACAGTTTTTTCATAATTCATAATTATCATTTGAATAAATTTTTTTATCTAAGATGCTGCGGTTACTTAGAACTATATTGAAACATAGTAGATTTGGATCTGTTGTGACTATATGAGCCGCGACATGATAAAAACCAACATAATGGGTTTGCGACCAGCATAGATCCAGACCAGCCTGCGCTTCCGCGCCCGCTGTTCAGGATCCCTGCTGTTCGCTTAAAAAACCCCCAATCAAATTTTTTTAAGAAACTTCCAAACCTTCCTTATCAGACTCTTTTCCCAATGGGGGCCCCCAAAAAAAAAAGCTGGTCTGGGGCCATGCTGGTCGCAAAAAGCCCTATTGGGTTTTTGGGGCTTTTGGACTATTAATAAAAAATTTCTTTGCAATTTAAATGTATGTTTTCTTTCCCGTGAAGCAAAAATAAAACCATATTGGAAGCACAATACTAATAATATTTTGATTTTAACATATTTTATTACAAAAAAAAATAAAAAAGAAACATGTATATACATTTAAAGGCAGTAACAATACATTTAGTTTGACCCACAAATTCTCTCATCATAAGCAACAGGTCTTTCCTTATGCAATACATTTTATTTTACATATTTTACACGAATGACTTTTAGTTAGATAGAAGTAACAAAACACACACGCATGCAAACACACTAGCTAGCACACACACACGCTAACATACGTACGCACGCACGCACACGCGCGCGCACACACACGCACACACATTGATAATTTAAAAAGGACGTGGCTTTAAAAAAGTTTGATTTTGGTAAGAAAGAACAATAAAAATATAAAATGTTTATAAAAAGGTGATACAGGTGTGAACTTACATGTATATGTCAATCTTTCATATGAAATAAGCACATATAAAAGACACAAAAACCCAAAAACCAATTCAAATCTTTTTATTGAAAGCGGAGACTTGTAAGATTGTTGTAAAGTAAAATGAGCCGTGTCATGACAAAACCAACATAATGCATTTGCGACCAGCATGGATCCAGACCAGCCTGCGCATCCGCGCAGTCTGATCAGGGTCCATGCTGTTCGCTATCAGTTTCTATACTTGTAATAGGGTTGGTAACAGCATGGATCCTGATCAGATTGCGCGGATGCGCAGGCTGGTCTGGATCCTTGCTGGTCGCAAACCCATTATGTTGGTTTTGTCATGACACGGCTTTAATGCATTTCATTATGAGAAGCATAAAAACAATGAAATTCTAGCAAAGTGTGTAAACTAATTGACACAAAAGTTCAGTAAATTAGTCACCTTAATCAATATTATTTATAGACGGTATTTTGTGGTTTGGTTAATGTCTTCAGTAATAAGACTGAGAAGGTCTTTCAAAACGTCTAAAATTTCTAAAATCAGAGTAACGTTCACGTATGTCGTCATAATGGTCACGTGGGTCATCTGGTGCGAGACGTAGATCATTATAACGTTCATTACGGAAACGTCTGTCGCTGTCGGAATGATATCCTCTGTCGTTGGAAAAGCTTTCTGTTTGGTTAATTCTCCCTCTGTTACTAGATCCTGTATCAACCCATCGGCTTTCTTTGTCATTTTGAAGATTGTATATTCCCTTGTCAGATGAACGACCTTGGTGATGAGTTTCACGATTATTTCAGTTACCTCTGCCATTTTTGAGTATCTTATGACCAGCATAATGACACAACTCCATTATAAGTTGAATAACTTCACAAAGACTTAATATAGAAAGTCCAATCCATAGTCCAATCGCTCCCCCGACATCAGACAAAAATTCTTGTATCTGTAAATTAATCGATAAATCTCTCTTGTTTAAGACATTAGACATGAAATGTTGTATCTGTAAATTGATCAATAAATCTCTCGTTAAAGACATTAGACATGAAATGTTGTATCTGTAAATTGATCAATAAATCTCTCGTTAAAGACATTAGACAAGAAATGTTGTATCTGTAAATTGATCGATAAATCTTTCGTTAAAGACATTAGACAAGAAATGTTGTATCTGTAAATTGATCGATAAATCTTTCGTTAAATAACCTGGCAAGAAATGTTGTATCTTTTAATTGATCAATAAATCTCTCGTTAAAGACATTAGACAAGAAATGCTGTATCTGTAAATTGATCGATAAATCTTTCGTTAAAGACATTATACAAGAAATGCCCTACGTGTACATACAGTATAAATGTAAACCATTATTACAAATTTACATCATGTAAGCACCAATGCAGCCCAAAATCGAATGAAACCAAGATATATTTAATGGTATATTTGCTTATTAAAACATGTATCTGTCAAATGTGGCGGTTCAGATCGAAATATCCGTCAAGAGAGGAGACCCGTCCAATTGACGGTAACAAGGCTTGCGCATGGGTAAAACTAACGGATACACCAGACTGATATGGCAAGAAAAAACTATCTTAACAATAAAACAGCAGCGTGATTAGGACAGAACATATTTTATTTTTTGTAATAAAGGAGGTCCACTTAGGTCCGGATGCCTAAAACATAAAATTTAAAAGATCTTATACAAATCAAACCGCCACTAAAACAGAAAAAAATATGAAAAAGATAGTAAAGAAAAGCACGAAAAAAATTGAAAGACAATATACAGTCTTATCACATCCCTGATTTGAATTAAAAGTTGATTTAAAAGCGCTTTAACACTTTACTTCTTTTTCAGATCCCTTTGCACAATATACATGATTATTCTGAAAAAAAAACAACAACATTTGATTTGAAATTTTGCACACAGGTTATTAGTCTAAACCTACATAGACCTATATCAAATGGTATAAAAAATTAGAAAAAAAATATTTCCAGTTCCGTCAAGTAAAAAAAAAACAGTGGTGTCCCTTTAAGCATTTATATGCAACATAATATATACGTATATGACTATAAAATAATTGTTATAACATATTTGTAGATCTTACCTCAATTTGAGGTTCTTCGGTGATCTTTTCGAAATTGAGGTCTTTATAATATATATTCAGTTTCAAGAAGTTGTTACTGAAAAATAAAATTACCTTATCATTCGTGTGAAAAAGAAAGTTATTGCTTGTTATTTCATAAAAAAAAAACTTTGTGAAAAAAGTTTTATTTTTAATGATAATTGAGGCAATTTGTTACATAATATGCAAATCGTGTAATGTTATTAAATGTTGAGGTCTGTAAATTTGAATATTTTGTAATCAGAGAAGAAGAAGAAAAAAACATTAATTTACTATTCTTATTACCTCCCTTTACCAAATAGACATACATTCATTTGAGTATATTTTATATATTATCATTTCACTTTATTTAAATGATATCATTAAGAGAAAATATTATGTAACTTATGTAAATGTGCATGACCAACGTCCTAGAGTAAGATTCCTCAATATTTAATTCAATCTTAAATAACACAGATGTGTTAACCAGGAATAAATGCTCAGTTTGAATTTTATGAAGCAATAGAAAATCAATGATATAAAAACGAAGCAATTTACTTCACTGCCCATAAGTCGTTAAGTTCGTCACGGAGCGTTCTACAGTTGCCTATATCATTATCACACACCCATTCCAGTAAGACACGCTGTAATGAAAATGACGTCATTAAATACCATGACACTTACGTAAGAATGTAACCATGACAAACCAACAGATAATAAAAGTTTAAATAAGGGTTAAACTAACATAGTAGTAGTATAAATAATAATAATAAATAATAATAATAATAATAATAATAATAATAATAATCATCATCATCATCATCATCAACAACATCATTCATCATCATCATCATCATCATCATTATCAACATCATCATAATCATCATCATCATTATCAACATCATCATCATCATTATTATAAAAACCTTTGGAACGACGAAAAATCGACTTAAACTGTTTTAAATGTTTATTCATTTCTTACTTGTGGTTTAAAATATATTTAAATTATATTTTGTCCAATGGGATCGTTCGATATTTTCAAAGTTTCTTTGCTTTAGGATGTGATAGGGGTGTGATACGTATCGTACCATATATAACCTCCCGCGAACAAACTCAGTCAAAGCGAGTTTGCAATTTTTACCTTTCAAATTTTGTTTTCAAGGCCCTTTTTACTTTATGGATCCTCTTTTTTCCAAATATTTTTAGCTCATTTCTACAGACTTATAATAATATAGAATATTATCTTTACAAAGCAACACTCTTTGAGAAACAACAATTTTGGTTTCGCTCTAGAAAATTAATAAGGTTAAGATTTAGTTTTGGAAGAAATTATACTGTTATTGTAAAGTGATTATAACTCTATCAAAAGACAACAACAAAGTGTAATTCAAAATGAAAGGAAAAGAAGGAGAAGAAGAAGAACCAGGAATAAATGCTTAGTTTGAATTTCATGAAGCAATAGAAACTCGTATCAATGATATAAACACGAAGCAATTTACTTCACTGCCGATAAGTCGTTAAGTTCGTCACGGAGCGTTCTACAAATGCCTATATCATTCAGTCATATTAATTGGCGTTATTAGGGACTTGCTTCAAATCGAGTATCGAAGCACCACATTACACTTTTTTATTTAAAAATGATTTGACCGTATACTTTCAAGCAGATACAAAAGTCAAAGAATATATGAGCCGCCTCATGACAAAACCAACATAGTGCGTTTGCGACCAGCATGGATCCAGACCAGCCTGCGCATCTGCGCAGTCTGATCAGGATCCATGCTGTTCGCTTACAAACCCTAAAGCAAGTAGAGAAACTGATAGCGAACAGCATGGATCCTGATCAGACTGCGCGGATGCGCAGGCTGGTCTGGATCTATGCTGGTCGCAAACGCACTATGTTCAACAGTTGGTTTTGTCATGACGCGGCTCATATGTGAACTAGGCTCGAAAACTTACGGCATATTCATTAGACGGCCACTGTCTCTGGCTCATCTCTCTCGTGTAGCTAAATTCGCTGTAAAACAAAGTTTCACGAAAATTACAATTACAATATATAAGTTAAAAATAACTATAGTCTGTCCCATTAAAAAAGGAAATGAACTTTCGCCTGGTGTGAATTAACAAAACTAGGTTGAATAAAAATTTAACTATTTTTGTAAACTAAAATAAAGTCACCCTCGAGATTTTTCAGGATTTTACTCTAAAATGTCTACTTTTCTTGTGAAAGCAAATTTTGATTTCTCTATGGAAAATCTCTGTTGTTTATTTTCCGTAGCCATTGCCGAAGTACTCTTCATTTGAAGATGAACGGGAGAAAGCACGTGTCATGTTTCTAAAATATACATGAGGTTCTCGGGGTCGTTTCATGATTATTTTACAAAGCTGGATCTACAAGATGTAACACTAACAGTTTAGTTGCAATGCATGATGAAAAACTTAAAAAAATGAAAAAAAAAACAACAGCAAGAACACCGAATCAAATGGATAAAATATCTAGAAATTACTGTACACTTACTTTTAAGCTGAATAGAATTCCTATGAATTTCGGAATAGATATTTATAAACGTCCCTTCTGAAGATTCCTTCATTGCCAGTATCTATCCAGTTCCGTAGATCCGATTTTTTTCTACTTCGAAACTCCTAAATGACATGACTCCTACAGTACACTTATGATGATCCAGATTTTTTAACCTGTTAATCCGTCTCATTATTAAAACATTGTTCAATTTGTGGAGTTATCTGGGTTAGCAAATGAAATATGTAAATGAAACACATCATAATTCATTATGTTCCAAATCCATAATTCAAGAACGGCCCATCAATTTTAGTTGTCAACATTATAACTCTTGAAAATGGATTCCAGACGAAACTTTATTACGTCAACAACAATTTACGAAATATATGACGTAACAAAAATGCCTCGCGATTCCAGTTGCGGCATTGACAGAGAGCGGCTAGGCATTATGTAACCTCAAACAGATAATTTTAAGCGTTGAGATGAATTTGTCTTGATGGAATTTAAAATAATTTTTGTATACCCAGATTTTGCAACTTAACTGTAAAAATACACCTTCAATTCATATATGAATGATAAAACTTTTGATAACATTTAGATCATCTAGATAATTTTAAACACACTTAAAATGACATGAATCTACAACAGTACAATACTTCTTCCATTAATTACATATTACATTCGTTTTGATTTTATGTTTTAAACTATTTTACATATTTCTCAGAAATAATTTCCCTACATATAATCTCGTTTTTCATGACTTCTGTATATCCTACTATTTTAGCTACAAAATATACAATATGCCGTATTTTTCTCCCGCGAAAAATATGCTAGATCTATTGTATTTTCACTGAATATTTTTAAATTTTAGGAAGGCTAAAATTATTGAGAAAGTCACTCGGTGTTTCTCTTGGACTCGATCTCCCCTTCATATTAACATAATAATTATATGTAACACTTTGAGTCTAAAAAAAACACACTTATTGTCGCTTATTTAACACTCCAATTCAATTTATTCAAACTTATTCTTAATAATATCAAATCAGTGAAATCACTGACATTTTGTTGAATTGCGAGACGGGAAGTTAAATTTGTATTTACAAACTAAAAGTGTATAGGCCTACGTATGATTGCTCAAACTAGAAAGCATGATATTATATATATTCTTATAATTTAACATTTTCCTCGAACGCGAGTCTGTGTTCTCTCATTAGCCAGGGAGTTAGTTAAAGTAGACATCGTGGTAACAAGCAAACCAATTCTGAACATATAGTGAATCAGTTTTCCTTTCTATATATTTCTTGTCAGATTTGCATGATAAAGTAGTATTTGTTGGCGATTTTTTGTGAAAGTTGAAACCTACGGAAAGTTTTAGCGCACGGACATCGCACCCGAAATAAGAAGGGTAACATATTCTTGTATCCCATCGAACCTGGTCAATTTAATTATTTTTGAATAGAAGTGATACATACTAGTGGACAGAATTCAGACAACTAAAGAATTGTGTAAATTAAACATTAATTAGCAAAGAACCATTTTTTATAGTCTTCTAGCTGGGTCATGTGGGGGTTACGTTCATTGAACGCCGCCTTTCCTTGTTGATATTGTTTATCATATTCTATATAGCTAGTGTTCCCGCTTCCTACGACATGCTGCGGTATGGAAAGCTATCTAATCAAATCACTTCATTGTTCTTTTTTATCTTAAAAAATACGACAGTTTAATTTATCATGGTTATTAATTTAATCTTTGTGTGTAAGAATTTATAAAGCGGTTAGCGATATTTGAGCTTTAAATGATTTTGATTATTTTAATAATAGTTTGCTAGTAAAATTGCCTTTTTGACACCAATTTTCTTCACTTTTTTATTTTAATGAGAACATTTAGCTATTGATCAGTAAGTAAATAAATATAATCAAATTTTTATAATTACCGAGTACATTTCACGGTAATTGTGAGACGAACCCTCAATGACGTCTGTATGAGCGTCGCCATTTTGAAATGGACGTCACGTCAGGTTACAACGTAAGTCAACGGGGAAAAATATAATTTTAACATTTTGACCATATTACTGACTTTATGAAAAAAATGAAAAACATGCCTAGAGATATTGACGTCATGGTTAAGATGACATTAATTTAAATGATTTTACTATTATATTAAATAAAAAATGGAATGTTCAAATTTGATGGGACAGACTATAGTTATCCTTATTGCTTGATAAGCAGTTAAAGATAATGTAAATAGCATACTAGTATAATGGGGCGTCCGTGGCCGAATGGTTAAGTCGTTGACTTCAAACCACCTGCACCTCACCGCTGTAGGTTCGAATCTCGCCAAGGAGTTTCAAATTATATCATGGCAAAAAGCTACCCAGGTAGCTTACGGTGGTTCTACTTAGGGGGCCATTCTTCCCTGCAGTAATGCACAGAGGGCACCTAAGGTCTTCCTCTAAAAGTAAAGTTGGAAAGTCGCTATATAACGTTTACTGTGTTAGTGTCAAGTTACACCCAACCAACCAAAAGCATACATATTGTACATAATAACACAAGTATATGTTATTTTTGTCATATGTTACCATTTTTCTTAAAAGTAGATCTAAAATCGTGTTAGCCTTTAAAACTCTAGTCAAAACAAATAGTTATCTGGGAGATTCCAAAAGTTACATAGAATGCATAATTTAAAAGAAAATAGAGAAATAAATCGAAACGGCCCCAAACAAAAAAAACAGATCTAGATCTAAACATTTATATTATAACGACACTATTATCATTAAGTGTGATTAATAATTTGTATAATTCAAGGTATTTGGTCGAAGACAAAATAAATTCACACACAAAGACGGCTTTATGCCACTCATATAAGAAAACATACATTTCTACAGGGTTAGCTTAAATTGTCCGTGTTTACCTAATGTCCGGATTTACCAGGACTTCCCCATAAAACAATCAAAGACATGTATGAACAAACCTGCAAGGATTATCACATCGTTGGCTTAATACTACAAACCCGTATGTCATTTTTTGTCATTTTTAGAAAATCGCATTTGAAAGTTTGAACTGTTATAACTTTTTAATGATAAACCGTATAAAGATAAAATTTTCAGTGAATTTAGAAATCTGTATGTTGTACATATGTACCAAATTTTATTTCTGTGCATACAATTTTAAAGCTAAAATATCAAATAATTAATTTCAATTTTTCATAATAAATAAGAAAATACATACAAATTCTGAATTCTAAAAACCCCATTCGAGAGATACGTGGTTGTTGACAAAACATTCAGGTCATTTCTACACTATAAAAGCGACATACGGGGTTCTAATTGAAACAAATTGACTAAGTGTAATAATTTTCGGCTAGAAACATAGCAAAAATTCAAGTAAAAAAATATCATTAACTTCTCCTACTGTGTAAAATATTACACGTCTGTTTGAAAACCAATGCTACTATCAAATGAAATCTACATTAATTTTTCAAAAGTATGCACTTGTTATGTTACATGTTTATCAACCGTGGGTATTCGACGATGCGTTTCTGTCACATACCTATGTTGCTATTATGTTTCAATTTTGATTTAGAGTGTACATTAAGTAGATGCTTTTCGTGCTTCAGAAAACAGCGTTGAATCTGAAACAATTTGTCCTGATAGCATCTAGATTTAAACAAAGTGGTATTTTGTCTTCCATTCAAGAACATCTAATAACTATAACTTTGATGGATGATCAAAATGCAAATGTAAAAATGGGTTCAGCTATTATATAGCTAATGAGTACCCTTTCAAAAAAGTGTAAAAACTTGAAAATAAGAAGCTTTAGGGAAATTAACAAAAAATAGTACTTATCGAGGCCGTCCGAAATGGTTTTCATCCGAATAAATGTAGTATTTACATATGTATCTATTCAATACATTTACTATTAATTCAAAATGATGTAAGAGCTATAAAAACTAAATCATCAATGATATGTATATTACATTCAGGTAAAAATTACTATAATTATCTTTAAATAAATCACTAAAAGTTTTTCAAATATTTGGCTGTGATAAGTAGGCAGCCATTACAGATGTGTCATGTATCACGTGGTACAAAATCAGAATGTTTGATTGGACGAGAAGTTACTGGGGTCTAGAATTAAAGTTTGATGTAAATAGCGAGTTACGGGTTTGTGGAATTGGAAATAAACATTTTTATGTTAGTTCTACAACTACATAAGTATGTTCACTGTGAAGAGCTCATTGAGACGAAAAAAATGATATAAAAATCTCAATTTTGCCAAAAATCGAGTTACGGGGTTGTAGAATTAACCCGACGACATGTGCATGTTAAATTGCCCTCATAATACTGACTTAAAACTCTCGCGAGACATTTATTTTCTGAAAAGAAAATAATTAAAATGTATTGAAAGAATAATGGGAAAACAAAAACAACTGTTGCAAAATTTGTCAAAAAATGAAAATTACCACTTCACTTAAAATGATAAAAATAAACGGTCATTGATTGCTCAATGTGTATATATAATATCTAGATTATCTCATTCCTTATTCCTCACCCGCCCTTAACTTATCTCGGTTAAACAAACAGGACAGAACAAAAAAGGAATAAAATAAATGGAAAAAAAAACTGTAGAATATGCCATCAAAGTCATATTATAGACTCGTATACTGGTTTCGACTGAAGCCAAACATACAAGTTCTTGAATTGTTTTTATTTGCTAAATTCGTTCATGCTTCATAAAAATACGACAAATAGGAAACTGCCACATAACCCCAGTTTTAAAGGGACTACATTGGCTTCGTGTGCACATCAGAGTCGAGTACATACTCCTTACATATGTGTTTAAGGCGCTTCATGGACAGGCACCTACGAACATACGAGACATGCTAGACATTAATATCCCATCCAGACAACTTAGCTCCCAGAATGATGCTTAGCACTTGTTGTACCGCGTAGTAGGACTGTGACTTATGGTGATCGTGCTTTTATGACGGCAGCCCCTAAACTCTGGAATGCCCTACCTAGAACAGTTAAAAGCTGTGAAACTCTAACAGTGTTTAAGAGAGCACTTAAACTCACTTATTTAAGAGGTTTTATTTGGACTGATTATTTTTAGGTTCTTACCTGAATTTTATTATTAATGTGGGTCTTTTCAACTTCTTAAACTACATCGATTTGACTTTGTGACTTGAGCGATATTGATGTTTTAATTTTTTTATTTCTTTTTTTTTTTTTTTTTTTTTTTCTTTCAGTACTTTTGAACGTGTCAATGTGCATGAAAAAAGTGCTTAAGAAGTTTGGCAATAATAATAATAATAATAAAAGATTTACATTGATTTTCTCTTTTACTTAATTTCAGGACATTATTCCTCTTCACAAAATGTTCAGCTATCCGTTTGACCTGACCGGAAGTGACATAACAGCGCGCGATTATAAGAAGTGATCTAAGCTTACCGTCGTTGGTTCTACACGGCTTAAGTTTCGGGTTGTTACTAAAAGCAAACTCTTCCCAATAATCGTCATAGCACGAGCAAGTCTTAATGACAGTAGACATTTGACAAAACGATTGGCAAGCCTTGAACAAAAAAAGAAATCTGGTATTTTAAAGCTTATTTTATATATGAGCCGTGTCACGACAAAAACAACATAATGGGTTTTTCGACCAGCATGAATCCAGACCAGCCTGCGCATCCGCGCAGTCTGATCAGGATTCATGCTGCTCGCTATCAGTTTCTCTACTTGTTATAGGGTTTGTAAGCGAACAGCATGGATCCTGATCAGACTGGTCGCAAACCCATTATGTTGGTTTTGTCGTGACGCGGCTCAATTATCGCACGAACTGAGATGAAAGCTGAAACAACAACAACATAAAAATGGTTGGAAAATTTAAGACTAGCATGATTTAGGCACTAAATCTACATATATGTCCATTAAGTTACTTTCTATCAACACATTTTTGTGTTTACAGATCTAGTTTCAATTTATACATGTATGTTATACATATGTATTTGGATATTTTTAAGAGGTAATAAAAGCAAATTCAAACACAATTTTAAAACAGAATAAACATCCTTGAAATATTGGTGATCTTTGACAATATACCGATATGATATTCGCCGGTTAAATATTATTACACGAGGAAAAATAAAAAAATAAATAAATAAGTTACCCTTCTGGTATAGGACATGTTGTACAATGCCCGAAATTCCACTCCGTCGTTACATTTGCCATAGTTACCTCCAAGTCGAGTTATATTAATCTGCAAGTAACAAGACGATGTATTCACATTGTTCAAAACTTAAAAATGTAACTGTGTACAACAGATATAAGTGACAAAGGTCTTTCTATTACTTTCAAAGAGTGACGAAGTACTTTCCTAGAAAGAGAGAGAGAGAGAAAACGAATCCTTTCCTAGAGTGTGGTCAATTTCTTTATAGTGTGAACAAGAACTTTCCTAAAGTGTGAACAAATACTTTCCTATAGTGTGAACAAGTACTTTCCTACAGTGTGAACAAGTACTTTCCTTTAGTGTGAACAGGTACTTTCCTACAGTTTGAATAAGTTCTTTTCTACAGTGTGAACAAATACTTTTCTAGACGGTGATCAAGTACCTTACCCCAGAGTGTTAACAAGTACTTTCCTTTTGTGTGAACAAGTACATAATGTACTACCCTACAGTGAACAAGTACTTTCCTAAAGTGTGAACAAATACTTTCCTATAGTGTGAACAAGTACTTAACCAGAGTGTGATCAATTACTTTCCTATTGATATAGAAAAATCCTTATCACCAGATGTAAACCGAAACTGAGTAAGTGCATTGTATATTTAATTTCGACGGGTTAAAGGTTAAATAAACTAACGAGTTTTAGAGCAATATCAGACTCCATGGATGCTGGTATAAATAGACCCTCATCTGCCGGAAACGGATATGTACTCCGTTGCTGGACACTAACTCGTATTCCATACCCGTTAGCTATTCCCTGTAGATATTGGTGTTCGTCTCCCAGAAAACAAAATAAGTGATAGTCCTGAAAAAAATGACGAAGATCAGATAAAATCAAAGCACTGGAGGTACGATGCTTTCAATGCGGGGTAGGTATTGTCTTTAAATACATATAGATTAATTAAGCAACTATCGGTTCTTCTTGACCTTAAATCAGCGGATTTTACTGAGCTTTTAAATGGTTTTCATAATCATTTTGCAGACAAAAATGTATAGCTTCATTCAAATATATATGTTAAATAGGTTTATGAATTTCTGAATCACTCTACAAACAATTATTTTTAACTGTCTGATCCCCTCCGACGTTTCGAGGGGTTAAACGCCTCTTTATTAACCCCTCGAAACGTTTGAGGTTGGAAACTTTGTTGAGTAAATAGTAATGAATTTCTGAAATAACAAAGTAGAATTCTATGCTTAAATATTTAAACTATTTATCAAGAAAGAAAGGCAGACCAGTGTACAGATCAATTATGATTGGCCTAATTGTGGTGTTTGAAAGTGATGTGCATTTTTCTTTTTTTCAATCAGTACATATTTTGAAAATTTTCCCCAAGATGAAGAATGGTTTTGCCCAGAATAAAAGATGGACAGGTCAATTTAAGATATTTAGGTAGGTGTGAGTAAGCAGCTCTTATCGTTTGTCATATGCTTGTATTATCATCATAATCTACACTACAAAGTATGAAACTAAAATATCCGTTTCGGAGGGTTAAATGAGCCGCGCCATGACAAAACCAACATAATGGGTTTGCGACCAGCATGGATCCAGACCAGCCTGCGCATCCGCGCAGTCTGATCAGGATCCATGCTGTTCGCTTACCAACCCTACTACAAGTAGAGAAACTAATAGCGAATAGCATGGATCCTGATCAGACTGCGCGGATGCGCAGGCTGGTCTGGATCCATGCTGGTCGCAAACGCACTATGTTGGTTTTGTCATGACGCGGCTCAAATAATAAAAAGAATGTATTTCGAGCACAGAACATTATAATGATTTACAACGTGTGAATACGTTTGAACAATAATAAATGGCTAGTGTCACCTTTCTTTCAACGAAACTATAGACAGCATCATTATGCACGGGAAACTCGTTTTATATTGTATAACTTTAGTTTCATATGTCAATATATCGTATCATGTTATATTTGGCATCATTGTCATATAAAGCTTTTGTATTTTCTGCATAATTATATATAATAAAGACACCCCAACCACAAGAAAAAACAACTGTGTCACATTTTGTTCTATAAATCCATGATTTGAGGAAATAAATTCCGCATGTCATATCGACTTATTGAATTTATGTCGTCTGCCTTATTATATACAACCGACTTATGTGAAGTTTGGGAGAATAAAGCATGTTAAATGTTCATTATAAGAAGAAAGTAGCGCTGAATTTGAAATTACTTGATATAAAAGACATAAAAGTATCAAAATGTAAACAAAACAGTACTTTGACTTCCATGAAATGTAATTCACTATCATTGTACTATTTGTAAAGTACCATGTAGTACCTTGTAACAGAAGAAAAAGATGGTTGTGGGTAACTTTTTGGAAACTATATTATTTGGAAACTAAGCCATTTTGGTCATTCGTTTAAAGTATAACACTAAGAATTAAAATATTTTTAACATAATTATCTTAAAATAATTATCTTAAGCATAATTATGGTAATCTATATACAAATGTAGTATATTTAAAACATAATTATTTTAAACATAATTACAGACAAAAGGGTTTGGACCAAAAGTTATACCAAAATTACCAAGGGTCCTTCCGGACAGAACGATGTACAGACAAAATTATCGACAGACGGACAAAAACGCCATTTCAATATTCCGAAATATTAGCATAGCAATCAAAAGTAGTGTTTTGTACGTCTTTAGACAATTTACTGGCAATGACTATTGTAATTTTGAGAGAAATTCAATAATAATTGATTTTCTCTGTTGGAACATGTAAGTAATTATTATATAACAGTTAAATGTTAGTTAAGATGTGTCAGTATTGAGTCTTACCAGTTAAAGGACCGGCTTTCCTGACCTTGAACTTCTTATCAGATATCGTCCAACAGTTCCCATACTGTGATGTTTGATGTAGTTCAAAATGGCTGGGGATAAAATAGAAACAAGTTGTATCTTTTAAAATGATATTTGGCCGAAATATTATCTGGTTAACATGCAAAATTATGTTATTTCTAAGTTTTCAATACAAAAAAAAAGAAATGTAAGCAATGCTTGCATAACATTGACATAATAATTATTTCTTATGTTAAACTATAGCAGATCATTGATATAGAGGAGTTTTCAAATTATGACAATTTCTATTTTTGTTGTCCCTTTTACTTTTTTTTACGTTTGACTTAGTTTATAAATTTTGTAATAATTTGAAAAATAATCTAAAAGTAAAAGAACTATCCTCGTGCATGTACATTATATTTTAGAGCTATACTTTTCATTTTATTCTACAGTGGCAAAATTATCCCTTACATTTTATTGTAGATCTATTCTTAAATTTTGTAAGAACTTTCCTTTACATTTTATTTTAAAATGGTAATAACTATCCTTTACATTTTCTTTTAGAATGACCAATGAAATTCACCAATGAAAATTCTTCTTATATTCAGTTCTTCTCTGTTAATTTTACAGGAAGTCAAACTGATAATAGACGGATTTCGTCCGAAAAATTCATTTCTATAACGAGTGTATCATCATTTCTTCATCATTTAAAGAACTCTTGTTATTATCATCGCCATCAGCATCTTTGCTGTTGTTTTATTATACGCGTGAGTAATATGGTAGAACCATTGGTTCTTACGCTCTTACAAACCGACCAGCACATGAACCATTGGTTCTTACGCTCTTAAAAACCGACACAGCACATGAACCATTGGTTCTTACGCTCTCATAAAAAGACCCCAGCACATGAACCATTGGTTCTTACGCTCTCATAAAAAGACCCCAGCATATGAACCATTGGTTCTAAAGCTCTCATAAAAAGACGCCAGCACATGAACCTTTGGTTCTTACGCTCTCATAAAAAGACCCCAGCACATGAACCGTTGGTTCTTACGTTCTTACAAACAGACCCCATCACATGAAACCATTGGTTCTTACGCTCTTACAAACAGTCCCCAGCACATGAACAATTGGTTCAATATGCTCTTACAAACAGTCCCCAGCACATGAACAATTGGTTCTTACACTCTTACAAACAGATCCCAGCACATGAACCATTGGTTCTTACGCTCTTACAAACAGATCCCAGCACATAAACCATTGGTTCTTACACTCTTACAAACAGATCCCAGCACATGAACAATTGGTTATTACACTCTTACAAACAGATCCCAGCACATGAACCATTGTTTCTTACGCTCTTACAAACAGATCCCAGCACATGAACAATTGGTTCTTACACTCTTACAAACAGATCCCAGCACATGAACAATTTGGTTCTTTACACTCTTACAAACAGATCCCAGCACATGAACCATTGGTTTCTTACGCTCTTACAAACAGATCCCAGCAATAAACCATTGGTTCTTACACTCTTACAAACAGATCCCAGCACATGAACAATTGGTTTTACACTCTTACAAAACAGATCCCAGCACATGAACCATTGGTTCTTACGCTCTTACAAACAGATCCCAGCACATGAACAATTGGTTCTTACACTCTTACAAACAGATCCAAGCAAATGAACCATTGGTTCTTACGCTCTTACAAACAGACCCCAGCACATAAACCATTGGTTCTTACGCTCTTAGAAAAGACCACAGTGCATGAATCATTGTTTTTTACGCTCTCATAAAAAAAACCAGCACATGAACCATATATAACCAGAATAATACAAAGAGTTGTATACTCACTTCGCCGTGCATTTCCTGCCGTTAAATGTACATTCAACCAGCATATCCGCGATATTATGTCCTAAAATCTCTCTGTCGTATCTATAATTAGAAACAAAAAGTATATATAAAAGTAAGTTTAGAATATGTAAATGAAAAAAACTGAATTGAATCACATAAAAACCCACAGACACTTTTGTGTGGAAAGGACGGGTCAAACGTGGATTTAATACATGTTTAATTCATTCGTGGTTTGTTGTTATGTCTTATTTCTACCAATGTAAATTATTCATTCCATCACAAATCTTCCATAATAGACCAATTCACTTAAATGACACAACCTTCCAGATGAGTATGTGAAAGCAAATAATTGTCTAAAATACGCGAACATTACAATGACATAACTATGTAATTGGATACACGGAAAGTAACGAAATAAACATATCAATTACAAAATTGAATAATAGATGGTCATGGCTGCAATGTAAAATGATTACCTATAATTATGCGAAAAAAAATAGATTCCGGGACATTCTATATAGTTAAGAAAAAACTTCAGTCGTAAAGAATGATTGCATCATGGTTAGAAACTATTTTGTAACTGGAACAAAAAAGAATGTTGATGTTGTTAATTAAATATTTAAAGCGCTGTCTATAGAAAAATGCAAATTAATAAACAAATCTTCTAATTCGACTGCAAATAATCTTGCCAAACACGCCCGCTTAGCCCAAATGGGAACGCAACGCACTTGATTTGTAATCCAGGTCCCTTGTTCACAAAGATTTAAGAATCTGGATGCAAAATCAGGATCAAAATTTAAAACTCTAATATTCTTCATCGTTTATCCTCATATATTAAATATCTGATAAAACTGGACTTGCAATAGCAACTTTATGAAATTTTAGAATACATTTTTTGTTATTTTTGCAAGATACAGGAATTTTACAGTTGATCCAAATATTGATCCTGATCCTAAAATTGATCCTTGTTTTATCCGAATATTTTTGTAATTGTTTTGTTAATTGTTGATTTTATCCCAAAATAGTTTGCAAATCAGTAATTTTTACATTTTAATATTTTCCATTTAATTCTAGCAAAGCACGATTAATTTTAGTAACATAAAACAATGAAAATAAAATCAGGATCATTTGATCCTTATCCTGATCTTTTCTTAGCGAATGTGGGGCCAGGGGTCGCTGGTTCGATCCTCGGACAAAAACGGCGAGAAAGGTAAGATGGTGTAATACCGGCCAGAATGTGAAGAGTTTTAAAGTGACATTATGCCCACCCAAGGGTATATAGTCAGTGAACATGTGAATATATAAATAAGTTTTCATTTTGCAATAATTCCTTTTGATTTAATAATTCACTTCGCAAAACAATAAATAACGCACGGATCCGAAGGAATTTTCTGTAAATATCCATTAGAACTTACGTGTACCGTTCAGTTTATAAAAAGAGTACGGCAGTCTTTTTATATTTCAGGCAGATTTATAATTTTCTCCTAAACTTTTTCAAATATCACCTGTTGGTCAAACACCATTTTAACAGTCAATCTTTTGAATTATAAAGTCAATTCAGCTCAACTTGACTATGAAAATATGAGCATAATGTCACTATAAATAATCATAAAATTAATATTTTTTTGCACGCTGGTCGTACATGCAGTTTAAGAAGGCTCTAACATATTAGTTGCTGAATTTATTTGTATTTGTGTTTAAAATACCCTTAAACTTTTAACTGATTGCTCCAAATTCCTACCAAAGTAAGCCAACGTTTACAAAGTCAGTGGGGCAAAGGTTAATTTTTTTTTTTGATAAATGTGTTCATAATGGCATTTTGTATATCTTTACAACCTCAAAACGATGCAATGTAGACTTAATGGACACATGAATGCAGGCATCCGTATCATTGTTTGAAGTTGCAGTTTTTATCAGATTCATTTTCCTATTACAAACAATCTGCATGTTAAAAAAATATGGTTCAAATCTTATTGAAGAAGATTGAAAGTATAGTCAACTGTATTAAAGGGACTCCGCTGAGGATTTTTGATATGCCGTAATTGGACATATTTTTTTCCGAGATTTGTTAACCATTAGTAGTAGGTCTTAACTAATAATTAGTACGAACATTATTTACATCCTACACATACCCCGCTTTTTTCAGAATAATCATTGTTATTGTATAAAAAATGGCCCCAAAATGAAAAGCGTTACGAACGTTTTTCTGTTAATCGGCATGAAAACACACTAAAGAGCAATTTACAATAATTGTTTCTTTTAAGTCCATTTTTTATTATCTTTTGTAGTTTTTTTACCATTTTAAATGCTTCACTTAAAGATCCTGTAACACATTATTTTTATGGTTTTATATACAAATTATGATGCTCAAATTAAGATTTATCGATATTGTAAGTTTCAAAAAACATTATTTATAAAGATATTACCGAATTTAATATTTCATGTAAATAAAGGGAGGTAATTAGAATTTAGTTTTCTATAAATTCTAAGTCAATTTTTCCAATAAGAAATGAATGCATATAGTTTAATGATTACCTTAAATATGTACAAATATTTGCAATACATATTTTACATATTCTTCCATGTTTGAAAATTGACAAAGTTGCATAATTACATACACATATAATTCAATGAAGAGTGGTATGCAATCTCAATTACAAAACATACAGGATCTTTAATCTTTGTAAAAATATGAAATGTTATGTTTTAAGGATTTTGGACCTCATTTCTAAAAGACGATGCAAGAGATGGGACATAATTTTACTTACGTACATTTATTTATATTTTGCACTATTGCCGCTATCTCTACAGTACCGCTGCTAAATGTCTCAAAGTATTAAGCCGTTAAATGCCGCAATCATGGTGTTAAATGTCGCACCATTTTCAGTTTCAGTTTCAGTTTTTATTAAACCAAGGCATATAATATGCAACTGGTTATAACAACAAACAAACAGAAAAATAACAGTCAAAAATCACTAATAGCACAATATAAAAATACAATTATGACTAGCTTAATAAACAAAAAGGATATCATATTGTTCTCTTACCGTTAAATGCCACAACATCACCGTTTAATGTCGTAATATCTCAATTCAGGTAAAACAACTCGTATTGTGACAATATTAACGTTATGTAGGTACTCTTGAGATTATAGCTATCTATTAGTTAGGAAAAGATTTGCTATGATGTACAAAGTAATTGATTGCAATTGAAGTCATCTTCGTCGGTATTGTAAATTGACAACCATTACTTATGTCAAAGATCCCTTTGGTGATATAACAAACGTTTTTTTTTAATCTAACAACCCAGTTGTCGTGGATTTGAACTACCACATCAGCTTGACATGGATCTAGCACACCGAAAGTTTATTCTAAAAAGATTCAATTAAGATCAGATTTTTTATATTTTTGCCTGCGGTTTTATTTGTATTACAGGTTTTCTACTATATATATGTTATCATTTTGACACCGTCAGTTAACAGTTTTACAAATTTCGATGATGCAATCAACAGTTAAGGTTACGTATGCAAAATATCAACCCAGTTTGTCGTTTAGTCGGCAGATAAATCGGGACATTCTTTTATGATTAAAAATTACTAAATATGTACAAACATTTACTAAATGTTCATTGTAATTTGATAAAACCAGTTAACTTAATTTCAGCAGGAACATACATCTTGCGACATCAAACGGTAGTGTTGCGACATTTAACGGCAAGTGAAAATCATTCGATATGTAATGTTACTACTGTTATTGAGCGGCAGAGAAATTTTGCGACAATAAGCGGCGGTTGCGACATTTAGCGGCAATGGTGCGAGATTTAGAGGAAAGTGCGACAATGCGACTTTTAGCAGCGTTTGAATGTAATGTTATCACTGACATATACATGTATCTCCTGCCTGAGATTATCCTAATATCTAAACCTAAAACTATGTTGTGTTGCTATAAAAATATGAATACAACTATAAGATTTGCTTCAGAGGATCATAAAATATATTACTTGTCTATATCCATAAATTGCTCTGTGACGGTTTCCCTTATGACAGTTTGATATTCTTTATTCCCGCCATAATAGAATTCATCGTCATAGTATTCGTCCTCATAATCTTCGTCATCATCGTAATTTGAAATATTGATTTTCTTTTCGTACTCTTCGATATATCTTTTTCTTCTGACCTGGAATGGTAAAATATTAAAGTTTCTGATATAAGTAAATGAGTAAGAGGTATAACCTTTAGTAGTTCGAAATTTAAATCCCCTTTTTAAATATACATGTGTCGGACTAAAACCATAAACTGTATACTTTCATTTTTATTCACTATATAATCACATGTTTCTGATCTCTCCCTATTAGGACTAATATGTATTTCAGTCATTCACCAACATCGTCTTTATAGCACATCTTTTATTTCATCTGATTATACTGTACGCAAGTTTTACCAATTATTGTTGACAGGTTCTTATATACAGAAAGGATTGACATAGCTCCGGACACGGTGATGGCGCTCATGTACACAGCCAAGAAATATGCTGTAGAAGGACTGGTAACTAGATGCAGAGAATACTTGGAAACGAAGATTACATGTGACAATGTATGTACAATATTAGAACAGGCCCATATGTTTGATGAGAATGAGCTACGAAATCATTGCTTCATTACAATTTTCTCCAACAGCATGGACGTTCTGAAGAGTCCACTAAAGGATTATCAAAGCCTATGCTTTGATTGCCTAAGGAAATTACTGCAGTCTGATAAATTGATGGCGAATGAGGAAACCATCTTCATTGCTTGTTTGAATTGGGCAGAAAAACAATGCCGTTTAAAGAGTTTAGAAATAAGTGATGAAAACATGCGTGAAGTGTTGGGAGAAATTCTGTATCTAATACGATTTCCAAATATGGACCAAAGAACGTTTACTGATCTTGTCTCTGGCACAGGATTGCTAACTTCGGATGAAAAATTAGCGGTTTATCGGCAGTTTTGTAGATATCCACGTGATGGCGACACGACGACAGTTGGACTAAGATTTCCTTCAAAACCTCGCAATGCTACTGAGATATTCAGGGCAAGTCGTTTTAAAGAGGTTCTTGGGGGAATATTTGATTTCTGGGACAACAACGATAATGACTGTGATGCTATTTCTTTCAGGTCATCACGTGATATTAACCTAATAGGTGTATCATTATACCGTCCTTTCCCAGATGGGATTATTCGTGGTAGTGTTAAGATATATGACGAAAGTAACTGGTGCATGGCAAAACTAGAGAACCTAGAAATAGTGTGTAGGGATGGCGATGAAACAACAATTGATATAAAATTCAAAGGTAGTGAAAAGATACAACAAAACAGGTGGTATACTGTTACACAACAAATGCAAGGATCCAGATCATTCTATGGAAATAGCGGGCAAAAACAGGTTCAAGGAAAAGGCGTAGTAATATCGTTTAGACGTAGTCCGATGGACAAAAACAAGACAGATGTTGATTCTGGTCAAATACCGGCTCTTCTTTATTCGTAAGGAACTCTTAAAAAAAGAACGACATGTTTAAATATGTATTCCTTTAAATAAACTTATGAATCTTTGAATACAGATATTTCAACCTTTAGTTGTTATATTTGGACGATTTTTTACATAAACATATGCGTTGGTCTGTAATAATTTAAGCAACTATACAATTTGATCTGTAAAGTATTTTTTTCAGCAAATAAGTGTATTGTTGTAAATACAAGAAAAATACCATATATGGAAACAAACACAGAAAATTAATTCATGAATGATATGGATGCATGCACTTCACTTTGAAAATAACAATACCGATCACCTGTCTAATATTTTGTCCTAACCCGATAAGCAAGTATGCCTATAGAATGGGCTCATAAGACTATGCTCAAACGCGACGTATCTCATATAGATATTGTTTTCAGGATAATACCTCTCGTCTTACAACTGCATCTTGTCATTATCATCATGTTTGCTAAGTTTTAAATTGATAACTTTTATAGATTAAGATAAGCATTTTCGACACAAAGTTTAAAAGGAGTATAACTCTTAAACAATTATGTTTGCCTTAAAAAACTACGCATTGTCACGACAGTTTCACGTGAATGTCCTTGATAGTTTTGAAACCAATTTAATTCATAAGAGGGTTATAAACAAAGGGACATGACTCCGAAAAGAAGCTTTCAGAATATTTTCTCTTGATTTTTGTTTTGGCTTGTTATTATTGTGTCATGTTGATTCCTTAAGTTAAAATCATTTCTACAATTTTGACAGAAATGGTTATACCTTTAATACTTTATGGTATTAAGCATATTGCCCGTTGTGCTAGACTGCACCTTGTCATAATAAGTTTTGTATTGATACTTTATTAGGTGTTTGAGTAATGGGTTGCACTAAAGTTGTTTGCACAAGACGGCACAGACGACGACGACGCAGCCATCAACTTTTTTTCCATATTCGACAAGCAAAAAACACATGCAATGCAGGTCTTTATTGAATTGCTAATAATTTCAGATTCATCAGATAATGGTTAAATCTGCATCCATTCATACTTCGACGGATTTTCTTATGTATTTTCTTATTATTCTATGAACTTGCAGTTACATAAAATCAGCTTGTCAAAATTTCAGATTTTAAATTTTGAAATTATTAACAAATTTTTCATAATAGTTTATCTTTTTTTTTTAATTACGAGTTTTTTTCATAACTATCAACATTTTGTCGATTTATCTGTGGTATTTGTCAAATTGCATGTAATAATTTTGTATTTTGGTGTCATTGTAGAAAAAAGAAAAGATATCTAAAAAAAATAATAATGTAAATGTGGGAGTTATTTTTGAAAGACTACAGTTTTACTCAAATCTTGTATGTCAATGTCAATATATGTTTACATCGTATCAGAGAGACAT
Organism: Ruditapes philippinarum; assembly: GCF_026571515.1. NCBI lineage: Eukaryota > Metazoa > Mollusca > Bivalvia > Venerida > Veneridae > Ruditapes > Ruditapes philippinarum. Next base: position 27,708 of record NW_026859239.1, read on the forward strand.
AAAAATGGAAATATCGTGTGAATCGCTTTGTCATGTTAAAGATGGTCTATATTTGAGTCACAATACACGATCAACCAGCAAATTACTTGTATTAATAAGCGATTGCCTGCCAGGTAGTTTTCAATAACACAGAAAGCCCCATTACGCCAATTTATTCCCCTTCCAAATAACTTCAAAACATAATTTATCAAACATTTTGTTGAGAAATGCCTCCTATTTTGTAAATAATTATCAAAATCATCATCAGATGAAGGTTTTTTTTAATTCTAACATTTATGCATAGTAGAGACGCAAACTTATTTGAAATAGGAAAAAATGACGTATTTTCAAACAGTGGGGTAGCAATTCTATTGCAAGTCACATTATGCCTTATAAAGCCATTATTTTCAAATCCTTGAGAAATATCAAATGCGTTTAATAATGTTTTAATAGTTGATGTAGAGCATAATATTATAAGATGTTTATAAACTAAATGTGCAGTAATGTGTCGTTAGGGTAGCAAAATGTAAACAAAAGCAGTCTTTTTAACTTACATACAAAATATTGATATACTTTGTTTATACCAATTGCCAACAGAGTCAAAGAAATGAAATCAGAAATTCATGACGTTGAAAGAGTCCTTTACCCCTTGATGGATTTCCATTTAACATGGATCATGTTTACCTAAGCATTGCAATGGGTACAACCCATGTCAAGGTAAAGACACAGTTCAAATACCAAATAATACTTATCAAATCTTTTAATTTGAATTATTGTTTTACCTTGATTGAAATGTTCACATTAACAAGGCAATATTCAGAACACATGCCATTTCTGTGCAGAATTAAAGTCACTTTTGAAGTTAATGTTTTCATTTAAAATATTTATAAAGTATACTACCAAATAGGCTGTTACTGTAATGAAGCAAATCTCTTCACCATCTTCCGTACCATTTAATGTGCAGTACAACTCAAATGTTGGTTATGCCAGACTATTAAACTATACAACAATGGGTCCTTACATATATCTTTGATTCTTACCAGCGTCTATTGCTAGAAGTAAAACTAAACAAGGATACAGAGCCAACGATGTTGACTACACTTTCACAAATTTTGATGCAAATACAAACAGCTTCTTGTCTTCTTTGTCAACCGTGATAATAACAGTTAAATGGCCGTTATTCGTGGTCTCTTGAAACAACAGATCATATCTCAGTAGTAAAATTAAATAACAGAGTAGATTACATTCATGATAAACACGGTGTGATGACATTTAGATTTCCAGTTGGTTGAAATATTTGATACCCACAGGTTAACCTTTTCAAATGGATAAATAAAACATTTTTCCTCAAAAATTAATCACTTGGTAAAACTTGTTATTCACTGGTCAACTAACATCATATTATCGTATGAAATGCAAAAGAAGCATTAAGCCATCATCATCAACAGTATTATGATTTAAATTTAAAAAAATCTTGATACTGAACGACACTCACTCATATGACATATATTGGTGTTTTACTATAAATTACTATATTTCTAATGTAATGCTTGTGATTCATATGAAAAATGTCAGATAAAGTATGCCTTTTATTTAATTTGTTGCTTTGTTCTGAGAGTTTAGATAAACAGTAATATTTTTTGTAACATAATACTAGTTTTAGAACTCATTTTCTTCTTGTCTAATAGAACTCAAAATTTGAAGAAGAAAAGAAAACAATTGAAAATAACCTAACCCAGATAAAACCGTATGTTAGGATTGTAAAGATAAGTTTATGATTGTTGACATGAAGCTCATTACTATAACATCAGTTTTTTTTACCATAGTTTAGTTGTGATTATTAGTTTTATTGCACAGGTTCTCTAAATCTAGATCTAATAAATACATGTGTTAAACCGGGCTAAATATTGTCATTTTTGAAAATATTTCACCATGCTTGAGGCTACGATATTTTTTATTATTATTTTTGAGACAATACAAGAAAATGATAATGGCCTGTTTTTGCTGGGTTGAAAACTTGATTTGCCCTTGTTGATCTTTCTTTCCGTTTTCTTAATTTTTGGGACTTTCTTTGGAAATACTAGCTAATTTTTCAATCCTTAGGGACAATATCTGTCAGAGAATCGAGGTAATATTAAGGTACAGTTCTTTGTTACAACGACCTTTTAAATTCTTTAAATTGAAATGTTTAGTTGAGGAGGTTGTTTGGGGTGGGGGGCTTACCAAATTTGAAGAAATCTGATTCAAGAAAAGGGATTAACGGCGTGAGAAAACCGCTGAAACTGTTTTTAGTGCATTTTCTTAATCAGAATTGTCCTCGTAATCAAGAGCGGATAAACTTTACGGTTTTGTTATGTTTAACAATGTATAAAATATGCATCCAAAGTGTTAAAATTCTCTGCTGGTATGCTCTGCTGGCTAAGCAATTTGGCAGGACATTCTAAAATATAGTGTAAAACTGCTCTGCTGGTATACTCAGATGACTAATCAATCTAGCAGGACATTTCAAAATATGGTGCGAAAAATGCTCTGCTGGTATGCTCAGCTGGCTAAGCAATCAAGCGAAGCATTCCAAAATATAGTGTAAAATGAACTGCTGGTATGCTCAGCTGGCTAGGCAATCTAGCAGGGCATTCCATAATACAGTGTAAAAATGCTCTGCTTGTGTGCTCAGCGGGCTAAACAATCTAGCGGGGCATTCCAAAATATAGTGTAAAAATGCTTTGCTTCATTGCTCAGCTGGCTAAGCAATCTAGAAGGGCATTCCTAAATATAGTGTTAAAAATGCTCAGCTGGCAAGGCAATCCAGCAGAGCATTCTGAAATATAGTGTAAAAATGTTCTGTTGGCAAGCTCAGCTGGCTAAGCAATATAGCAGAGCTGGAATGCTGAGCTGTCTATGCAAACAAGCAGGGCATTCTTAAATAAAGTATTAAACTGTTCTGCAGAAATTCCAAGCTGACAGAGCAATCTAGCAGGGCATTCTTAAATGCAGAGTAAATATTCTTCCTCTTTTACTCCTTATGCATCCTAATGCCTCTGAAAATGTAATTTTTGTTGCCAGATCTATTTCACTGGTCTGCGTCTGTGGCTGTGACTGACATCCTCGAAGAATTCCATGATATTGTTACAAATAGATTTAACCCCAGGAGTCCATTTCATTAGTCTCCAACTGATTATTGGGCACTTGCAGACTTTCCGAAATGTTTGGTGTTTTGCAGATAATCACATTTCTGACATCTACGGACCTTCCTGAGTCCATTTTGTTGGTCTGCGACTGATTCTGAGGCACTCACAGACTTTCAGGAATTTTATGTCAACACAGATAATGACATTTTTTACTTCAGCAACTGATTATTGGACACTCGCAGACTTTCAGAATTTTTTGATGTTAATGGAGGTAATGACATTTTTGAATTCTAAGGTCCATCCAGAGTCCATTTGTTTGGTATGCGACTTATTCTTGGACACTAGCAGACTTTCAAGAATTTTTGGTGCCAATAGAGATAATTATATTTTTGACATCTTTTGACCATCCAGAGTCCATTTCGTTGGTCTCTGACTGATTATTGGCCACTTGCAGAATTTCCGGAATAATGACCTTTTGGAGTGAAAATACTCTGCTTCTGATTGAGGGGTCCTTAAAATTTAAAAAAAACATGATATGCAATGGCAACAAAAATCCTGATAGTCTGCAATTCTTAAAGAATAAGTCCCAGACAAAAGAAATGTACTCAGGCGGGTCCGTAGAAGTCAGAAATGCCATTATCTCCATTTGCATCAAAAATTCCTGAAAGTCTGCAGATGTCCCAGAATCAGTCGCAGGTCAGCATAATGAACTCTGGTGGCTCATTAGAAGTCAAAAATGCCATTATCTCCATTGGCAACACAGATTCCTGAAAGTCTGCGAGTGTCCAAGAATCAATCGCAGACCAGAAAAATAGACTCTGGCGGGTCCCTAGAAGTAAAAAATGCAATCATCTCTATTGGCACCAAACATTCCTGAAAGTCTGCGAGTGTCCAACAATAAGCCGCTGGCAAATGAAATGGACTCTTTAAGGTCCCTAGAAGTCAAAAATATCATTATTTACATTGGTACCAAGCAATCTTGAGTCAGCGAGTGACCCAAAATCAGTCGCAGACCAACAAAATGGACTCTTGAGGGCCCCAAGAAGTCTAAATTGTCAATATCCGCATTGGCATCAACATTTCTGAAAGTCTGCGAGTGTTTATCAAAAAGTCGCAGAACAATAAAACAGACTCTTTAATGTCCCTAGAAGTCAAAAACATCATTATTACTATTGGCACCAAAAAATCCTGACAGTCTGCGAGTTCCTCAGTAGTGCCTAGAAGTCGAAAATATCAATAAAACGTTGGCAACAATAAATCCTGAAACTCAGAATAAGTCTGCCAGCTGAGCATTCCAGCATAGCATTTAAATACTATAATTAGAATGCACCGCAAGATTGCTTATCTAGCACAGCATGCTAGGTTGCCTAGCCAGCTCGAATATAACGCAAAGCAATTAAATACTATATTTTAGAATGCACAGCTAGAGCATTTTATCACTATATTTTGGAATGTCCCGCTAAATATATTGCTTTGCCAACTGAGCATTGCAGCAGAGCATTTCTTGCACTACATTTAAGAATGCCTTGCGTAATTTCTTAGCCAGCTAAGCATTCCAGCAGAGAATTTTTACACTATATTGAGGAATGCCCTGCTAGTTTGCCTAGTCAACTTAGCATTCCAGCAGAGCATTTAAACACTATATTTTGGAATGCCCCGCTAGATGCCTAGCCAGTTGAACATTCCAGCAGAGCATTTTTACACTATATTTAGGAATACCCTGCTAGATTGCCTAGCCAGCTGAGTATTACAGCAGAGCATTGATTTCCCTATATAAATTGAAATGCCTTTTTGTTTAGCTCACTGTTTACTGCTAACTTCTCACATACACAAATAAGACGGAACTGCATTGATATTCGCACTTACACAAACAGTAAAGATCTTTGTTAAATCCATCAATTTAAGGTCTATATAAATACATATACGATGTGTTGTAAGGGCGATAAATGGTCGTTTACTTATATGAAACATTGAAGAAGAGTTGTCTATTACTTTAGCAGTGTGCAAATGTGGTTTATTCAAGCTGTAAGCTGTAATATTTAAGGACAAATTATGAAACAGACGTGTCTTTGCTACCTTTATTAAGCCTTGCAAGCTTGTGTGAACATTTATTAATCAATATACTTTGTGTTATAATAACAATAACAATAGACAGTTTCAACAAGGCAAGCATGAACTTAGCAGGACTAAAGAAAAATACATGTAGTTATAAAATACGTTGGTACAATACTAGATCAACAATAAGGAAAATCGGTTGATCAACAATAAGGAAAATCGGTAAAGTTGTTCAAGAATATTTCAGAAATCGTATGATCTTTTGATAAATAACTGATCAGTTCATTTTGTTTCACATGATAGCCTCGTGATTGGTAACAGATGCTTTTGTGGCCGGGAGGTCGTTATAATGTAATATCAAATATACGTTTATTTTACCTTTTTATATTTTCTGCGTCATTTTACAATAATACCATTTGTTTAAGTGCATTTACCGTGTGTATATTGTTATAGCGTTCTTAATCCAAAGTACAAATTATTTGACCTGACTGTACCCATTGTATCTAGTGGTCTTAAATCAAGTACAAACTATTTGACCTGACTGTACCCATTGTATCCAGTGGTCTTAAATCGAGTACAAACTATTTGACCTGACTGTACCCATTGTATCTAGTGGTCTTAATCCAAAGTACAAACTATTTGAAATGACTGTACTTAGCGTATTCAGACTATTTGGATAATAATTATTTCATACCACAAATTTATTATAACCGTTTACCATAACAATTCATCATAACAAATCGTGATATATATTGTGTACAAAGAAAAGGAACAAAAAGCTGTAAAAGCATTTGTTTGGCTAAAATTCATAACCATCTTGTCAGGTAAAAGACAAATAAGGCAACTAGTTTATAATTACTTTAAATCATATAAATACAAACGACTGCAATACCTGCATACAATTGTTACTCCCTTACATTTGAAAGAATGAAAAAGAAATCACTACGAGGAACCACACGGGAAGAAAATATTGCAACAATATATTAATGTTTAGCTCTTTAGCAAAACGTTTATCTTTGCGGCACTGAAAGGAAGCATTTAATTTAATTAACTTTTTCTTCTTTTCAAAACATGAAAGATTTATGTTTAAGCTGTGAATATGTTGTGAAAAATTTAAAACACATGCCAACCATTAGAGTACCGTTATTTTGATTATGCATCGGCGGCAGTACAATTGTACTTTTTCATAAAATACCTGGTGCAATTCTAGATCAACATTTGAGCGAGTGCTTAAAGTTATCCACGGGCTTGGTAGCAACAGTTGTTGTTTTGATGTAAATTTTGAATTTATATAAATGAAAAACAAGAAAATATGACAACTGATTAATATGGTTGAACGTACTGTAAAAAACTTATCCATGGGCTTGGTAGCAACAGTTGTTGTTTTGATGTAAAACTTGAATTTATATAAATGAAAAAACAAGAAAATATGACATCTGATTAATATGTTTGAACGTACTGTCAAATATATTGTAACAGATGTCTTGACATATTCTCTCAGTATGCATTAATTTTCTAATTATCTGACATTTCAATCTCTTTAGTTAAACCAATCCTTGTCAAACACATATTGTGAATTTGTTATATTGCTAATAATTGATGTGAATTAATATCCTCACACATTGTTAAACAGAATAATTTAGGAGGATTCGTTTGTAGGGTTTTCAAAAAGCAAAATTTAAAACGGTAGGACATGTAGGAAGCTAGAAGATTCAACATGATTTTACCTGAAGCCTGTAGAATGTGAGTACCTTTTTATTTATTTATTTGATTATTTATTTGTTTGTTTATTTATTTATTATTTATTTATTTATTTATTTATTTATTTATTTATTTATTTATACATTCATTCATCTTAGACACCGACTCAACAAAATTTCTAAACTTGCTTATTTAAATTTAATTTTAAAGTTCTGAATGATTAAAGCGTTTCAATATGTAGCAACTTTAGGTTTGAAACTACAGTGTTAAATGAAGAACTGCTTTTGGGCTTTTACCGGTCAAATCATAATTTCACGCAGATATTTCTTTGTATATTTTAAGAATCACAATCACCTCTGATTTCTATCTAACGCTTAACATTATTTTACTTTAAAATTCTAAAAAAGAAAATAGAGAATAAAAAATACAGAAGAAAAAGTTTACAAACTGACGAAACTTTAAAATTTTCTATACGTTGACCTATTCGCTGTAAAACAATATATGAAGCCATACACAGATATGTTTGTCATTGCGCTTAGTTCAATAGGAAAACAATCGGATCTGTTCTTTAGGGGTCGAGGGTTCGACCCTCAGGCGGTGACAATTGGTCTTGTCATTGGGTGTAATGCTGAATCTCCATATAATTGTTTGCATTGTATTAAACATTGGTACGAGCGACCATCGATATCGAAAAAATAAATTCAAATGTGTCAAATACATTTAAAAAAAATAAATAGATTCGACAGACCTTTTGTTATGTTTGTTTCTAATGGCCGATGGAATTCACGGTTTGATTTTAATGGCAGATGAAATTCAAGGTTTTTTTATGGCGGATGGAATCTATTTTCTTATATTTTTTTTAAAACCAAAACATAGAAGTGTCCTAGTCATTTATTTTCACCGAGACAGCTTTTTAGGACGAACCTGGAGCAGACTGCAACGATTTTTTTCTGTTAATTCTGCACTGCGGTCTAGAGCTTTATATGGACATATTTTGCTGAAACGAAATTCTTAAACTTAGTACGGTTTCAACCAAATAAGAGGACACCAAATTATTATCAATTTAAAACTACATTATTTTATAAAATATCATACTCAAGTTTTACGTTTAAAACTTATAATTTAATTAGGTAAATCTGGTGTATTACAGCTATATAATTGCTTAATTATAAAAGAAATTTAAAATTCAGTGTAAAACTTTAAAATTAAAATGACAGCGAGAAGCGTTTGCAAATCTTTGTTGAGTTTATTCTTCATATTCCAAGATTTAAAAATATTTTCAAATGCTGTTCCATTACATATGTACCTGTATTTACTTAAGCACCTGAAAAAACAGGCGATGTTCACTAAACTAGCTTTATAGCGTCCTCAACAAAGTCGCTGGTGAGTTGAACTCACAGCGATAAGAAAGGCAAGAAACTAGAAGATAACGACCGTAACAACTTGTTCACGGACGTCCCTTTCGTCGATAATGAAAATAATATATTTTAATAAAACTTTGTAAAAAAATCGAAACAAAAAATATGAATTAAGAATTAATCAATATATTCAATAGTAAGATGTGAATATATTTATTTAAGCTCGTCTGCCAAAAAAAAGATCTTTCAACTTTCCTTCATCATTTCCCGAGTCCAAATCCTGGAAAAAATGGTGTCACAGAAATATAGTCGTGACCCGAGTAGGGCTCGGACCCATGAAACTTGGTTAAGAGGCAGACACCTTATCATTTAGACTACAATCATCATTTGTTTGTTGTCAATGATTTTTTCTGCTCATTCTTTATTTTTCAGACGAAATATTTAATTGCTTTAATTCTGCTTTCTTTAGATATTTTTTCTCTGTCGAAGTTGTCGTTGTTAAAATACACTTGCGTGGCAAAATGTTAGTTACACAAATTCATTACAGTGATGATAACAATTGTATTTTCTTCCAGTGTACCCCTTTCACCTCTTACCCCTATGCAATATCCTAATTGAGTATAGTTTGTATTTAATTAATTATTTTTAATTAACAATGTTGTTTATACATGTCAGGTGTACGTGTTGCTTTCAACCTTTATCAAAACAACAGAAGGCACGTTGAACTGTGTTGAACATTCTGATGTGTTTTATTTTTCCTCTATTCTTTCATAGCAAAAGCAAAGAAGTATATAAAATTCAAACAAAGCAATGATTATAACACAGATTGCATTCATTTGTTTTGCATAGGCCTTCTAGTTATGTTCAACTGGATAAGGAAAAATGTCTTCGATTTTGCCTAGTGACCTAATTCTTCGACAGCCTTATTTAAACTTAACCTGTATAGCATCCAGACAGAGATTGAAGATTCAATATAAAATGTGATCTTAAAAGTATGAACAAATTTTTTTTTCTTTTGACTCGATGATCTAGTTTAGACCAAATACTTATCATATTCGAAAGTAACCATTTTACCAGTATAACTAGCATAAGCCACTATTGATATCATTGTGCTCAAGTTTAAATTCAAATGCTGTTTACAATGACTTTTCTGACTGGAAACATTATCCGCTTAGAAACCAGAAAACAATTCAAAACAAAGCTTTAAAATTAAAATTTCTTAAATATAAGATTTTGCGCTTTGATCTTCAAGGGTCAAGGTTACAGTGAAGATTAAAACTGGTTGTAATTAATATCTAGGCAGCTAATTAAATGGAGGAAAACATAATGCCTTAAGAACGCCCAAAACGACACAATTGAACATGTTACAGGCTCGGTTTGAGCTTGTTCGCGGACGGTACTAGAAAATGTAGATTACCGTCTACGCCAAATAGCACCGGCTGATGCAGAATTCAACATTTAAACGCAAAATTGGTGAAATTTTAGATGAGGAAACATCCGCATATGTGCTCATCCGGCCGATATCATGGAACCTTCATATTTAATCTAAAACGTTCAAAGGATGTTCGATCGTATTGAGTAGAAGATCTTTCTGTTAGTAGTTTTTATAACACTCAAAGGTCACTCTGACCAATCAGATAATCAAATGGTATAGTACATATATAATAGATGTAAATTATATGCACAATCAACAAAATGGAATCTGTTTAATAGCAGTTCATAATTTTTATTGCAGTGTCCTACCGGAAGTGCATGTTTTCTCCCGGGATTTGGAAAAGCAAAGCAACCTGCCTCAAAAATGTTACCCATGTAAGTTAAATACGTTGAACATTTTTCAACTATAAATCAGTTATATCTTCAAATTTTTCCAAAATGATATTTACTTTGTATCTTATTTTCATTTAATGTATATTAATGCATTTCTTAAGCTTTTATTATAAATACTCTAGAGTTTTTCCTTTATCTACAGTTGAAACCTTACACGAATTTTGTTTAAACTTCAGGGGAAACCTCTCCATCTGATCTTTAATTTACTTTACTTTAAATCATTTATGAAAAATTGTGTAACAGAAGTTTTAAACTTGCAATGAAATACTACTTTACCGTATTATCTTTTTTCATTTTCTAGTCACACGTTGTTTACAATTCGCTGTCAAAGTCGTTTAGAATTTTTTTCATGAAGATTATAAGAAGCCTTCTGGTCAATTTCTGGAAAACTTGTTTTAATGTATCTTTATAAATGTCATAAAGCAAAAACCTCTTGGTCTTCTTTTTGCCTGAATTTAATCTTTAAAATCTATTCAGTAATTTCTAAAAAAAAATTCCGTCAGAATTCAATATAAATGAAAAATAACTATGTGTTTCATTTTGTGTATTATAGTGTTCAGCGGTTGTGACGATTTGCAACCCGAGGACAGAGTAAATGGGGAATATGTCATCTACAATACCAAAGACGAGCCATACGAAGTGTATTGTGAATTCCACGCAAGCTATGGCTACACGTTCATATTAAATGAAGATGCTGGGAAGGCTGACCTGAACCCTCTTCGGTCATATTAGTATGATACTACAATGGAACAGATCAATACTTATTCTTCAATGGTTGCGAATCTTAGTATTCAGTACAATACCATATTGATTATGAAACTCCAGTAATTAGTGCAACAATGGGTCCTTATTTGTGTCTTGGCTTTTTACCAACGTCTATCGCATCAAGCCGAACTATACAGGGATACCGAGCAAATGGTAACGACTTCACGTTCTCAAATTGTGATTTGAATCCTAATAGCTACTTGGCATTCTTTGTTAACCCTAACAATAACGATCCAACTGGCTATTACATGAGTGGCTGCTATACACCATTGATGAGATATTAGATTGAAGATGCTGCTAACCAAGCTTCGAATTATATTCCGTGTAATTACTTCTACCTGTTAGACATTCACATGGTAGGCTGTGGTGGTTATGCTATCAATAGCTACATTTCTTTGGAATGTCTTAGTAGAAGATCTATGTTTCCAGAATACTGATTAATTGAATAAAAATCTGAAAATTGTTGAAAAATCATCTAAATATGCAAAAGAGTCAGAAATCTTATCTGATGAAGCACCGCCTGAAATCTAAAACTCGCAAATTATCACTTTATAGCATTATTTCCTATGAATATTTGAGTACAGCAATCAAGTTTCGGAATCTTGTTCTTAAATATTTGTTTGTATAGAATCTTATTATGATTTCTTTCTCATATGGACAGTAATTCCTGAATTAGTAATTGATGCAAAAAATTAAACAAAAATAATCAACAACACTTTTAACTTGACGAATTTCAATATTGCGTGCAAAAAATCGCCGTCTGGTACAATTTGATTGTGTATTTTTACTGTTTCTTACTTTCTTTGTTTGTAAAAAGTATAATTGATGTTTTTGTCAGGTTACCATTTGAATATATTTAGGTTTTTTTCTTTGTTTTCTTATATTTTGTGGTTTTTGTTTTAAATACTGTACTTGTATATGTATTTAATTTACTATAATAAAATATCTTCTTCTCTCCCTTTTCATGTGTTGTGTTTGTTTGCAAAAAAAAACAAAACTTATTTATGTGTTTGCGTTTCTGTTTGTCCATGCTGTTCCCTAACCAACCCTATTACAAGTAGAGAAACTGATAGCGAACAACATGGATCCTGATCAGACTGCGCGGATGCGCAGGCTGGTCTGGATCCATGCGGGTCGCAAGAACACTATGTTGGTTTTGTCATGACACGGCTCATTTTATTCTTTAACTTATGCGGAACAGTATAAAACGGACCTTTTGCATTCCTGTTCCCGGAACCTGTCGCCTAGCAACGTCTGGACAACGTTTAATAAGACAACCGATTGCATTTCTTATTCCGAAAGGCGTTTGAACAGTTGAACAAAACAAACATACTTTAGTTGATTAATTAGATAACAGTGCAATTATAAGCTGTAGAATTGGATGCTTGGAATATCTAACATTGCGACATAAAAATTTATGTAGCCAAGTAAAGAGTAAATCACTGAAAAATGCATAGCATACTCACAAAGAAATTATAATATACAATAAACCAGTCAAATTTTGTAAAAACAAATCTATATTTCACGTAAACCGAAATCATGAAAATGGCGTCGTCTAAGGGAGGTAACATCAATGGTTTTTAACTTGTTTGGACGAAGCAACCAAATTCTTGTATCAAAAAAATTAAAATAGAAAATGTAATTGGTCCCCACTGTTATTAGAGTCTGAAAGACTAAGTGGAGTTTTAACTGCAGAAAAAAAAAAAAAAAAACAGAAAAAAAAATTATCGATTTAGAAATAAAGACAGAATGAACAACATATCCGTTTATACATCTATATGATGACTTTGAAAGGAGAAATAAACATTAACATGTTATTGCCATACATGAGTCAAGTAGCATGTCAGCGGTATGAAATTTAGATTTCTAAATGCCTTTAAATTTCTAAACACAGTAACTTTCAAAACAAATTATATATGGCTCTGCGCGCGTGCGCGTGTGTGTGTGTGTGTGTGTGTGTGCGCGCGCGCGCGTGCTTGCTTGCGTGCGTGCATGCGTGTGTGTGTCAAGATATAACTCTGACAGTTTAAGTTTGAAATAATTATATGAATTTTCCAAATATCACAAAAATGTACCTAAGTGGCTATAGTTTGTTATCTATATATCAATTTGTCTTAATAGTTGAACACAACAATCTTTGAGGATAAACTTTCAAGTTGACAAGACAGACTTTGCTTTATAAATGACCTTTACTTTCCAGGTAAAGTTTTGTTGTTTTTTTTTTTTTTTTCTTTGAAATGATGTAACTTGCTAAAAGTTCACTATTGTACGTCCAATCCAATCTCATTCCATCTCAGGAACCGGTAGATACATTAATTTCAACGCAGTATAACTATTCACTGTGTTTTTTTAAGTTATAAAACTCTAAAAGATCAATTTTGCGTCAGAAGATTATTGATCTGCCCTCTTGTTTTTACCAAAATCATGTTTAGCAGATTAATATACTCTTTTAGCAAGGCAATTAATTGTAATTATTATTGGTTCACTGATGAAACATCATAAAATATTATTTATTTATTTATTTAAGTCTCATCTATACATGATTTACACTTATTCAAACAGACATAGGAAAGATATAATACATACATTTCAAGTATAACCATTCTTATTATAGAATTATATGAGACTATAATAGCTTATAAGGGGGACAACTTCATAACCTACACAGACATATACTGTCTATATACATTACGGAGTTGTCTCCCTTATTTACATGAACTTTAAAATTCTTACTATCATACAGGCATTTACAAGTTAAAACACCGTAAAATAGTAATTAAAAGGGATAAAATATCACTTAAAATGGTCTAAAAATTAAAGAGTTAAAACATACTAATCATCTGCTAAGATCTTATTTTTCTTGAGTTATTTGAATATAACATATTATTTCTTTTAGTAAGAATGTTGCAACAGGTTTTTGCAAGTAATCTTATAATATCTGGGTTTGTAAAAAGAAAATCCAGTTTATCTGTTTTATTCAGGGTATTGTAATCTTCATTTAAACTATAATCCTTATTTGTTAATGCAGCTCTATCTGATTCATATAGGTCTAGATTAATTTTGACATCAGAAAACTCTATTTTCAAATAGTTAAAAGTGGTGGGTGAGAGACTGAATCACCTTCATTGGCAGTTTTGAATATGTTTTATATTAATTAGTCACATGAATGATTTAATATTAAAGAAATAATGCTTTATTATAGACGCATGTACAAAAGTACATCTTATTTCAGAAAAAAGAACAAGATACTTATCTTTTGACAATTCTTGACTACTTACAAAATCAGAATTTAGGACAGGATAATAACACTTGTTTTAGACATGTATATTATCTCGCAATAGAGATAAGTTGTACATATTGGTTAGTCCAACTAATTAGACTTGTCAAAGAGACACCGAGATAATTTTGGACGGGCGCTGTCTTTGTCCAAGTCCAACCACGAACTGCATTTTTATGCACGGACGCTTCCCAATTAGAAGTTGTTGGGAGCGAAAACTAGAAAAGTTTCAAAGAAACGGTCTACATTACCTGAAAGAGAATCGTTTTTTATGCAAGGTTCCAAATTATCATACTTCCAAGTCGAACAGAAGTCTAAATATTCCACTTTAATTTTTTAATCGTTGAAAATTATTGAAAGCGGCCATAAGCGATGTCATGGTAAAATCCATGGTGTAACACAGGTATCGGCGGCAATCGATTGTATTTGCCAAGCTTTATTATACAATTTGTTTATGTTATTTATATGAATTATTGCAGGAATTATTCTTTTATTCACACACAAATATTTCAGCATTAAAAAGAGAATGTGAAAAGGAAATTCTGATAACCTTACTTAGAAATTAAATAGTTTATGATGTCCGATGTCAGATCATACTGCATTTAAGTCCGTTTAAATTGTCAAATTAGATATTATTAAGTTGGAGTTTTTAACATCTGTGATCATTAGGTGAAATTTCTGAACCACCTTTTTATTTTATAACCCTGCCATGATTTCCCACATACGAAAATACAATGTAATTGTAGGTACATCTTAATGAATTATAATTATACTATACATGATGAAGCAAAGAAGAATTTCAATTTATATTACACTCCATATCAATTTCTAGTTTATTATCTTTAAAAGAAATTGAGGACGGTTGTGAAGGGGAAGAATTTCAAAACAACCAAAAATAACTTTAAAATTCTAAAAAAAAATCTTAAAATTTCAAACTGTAAAATGGAATTTCAGACAGTCCTCGTCGCACAGATTTGACGGGGTTTATGATAAAAACGCAGCAAGCGGAAATTAAGTGACCGTTATTTAGACGTTGAATCGCATAACAAAACAGATGGGAGAAATGTTAGAACGACTGTCGCAAAATGACACCAAAACCTCTGATACCCATTAAAAATTCCATGTTATCTAGTTCCCGTTGAACGGCACCTCGAATGTGTCACATTGAAAGTTCCATGATTACCGCCGTATTATGTACACATCTGTGGATGTTGATTAAAAATTTCAACATTATTATGTTTAAGTGATCAATTCTGTTTAAACCGGCGAAAGGGAGCACTTGCACCTACCAGAGCCGTCTTTGGCACTCCTGTGTATTTATGTTTCGATTTTGCAGTTTCAGGCGTTTTTTGGTGGGGTTTTTTTGGAGGGTGGATACATGAATGTGGATAAGTTTTTTTCTGTTTCTTTACATTTCTTTGCTTGCTTGCCGAACCTTGTACATGTATTGATAATCATTATCTGTTTGTTACGGTTCGGTATACATGTATACAATATGATAAACAAGATGAACAAGGAAAGGCGGCGTTCAATGAACGCAACCCCCACACGACCCAGGAACATGAACCATTGGCAAGGAGCCCAGGAGGATCCTAAATTAAAACGGGACAGGGCGCAAGGGAGAGCACGGTCGTGCTTATCACTAAAATGTAACTGAGAAGGAAATCAAAGAAAATAAAATGAAAATGAATGATTAATAGGACCACTAAGTTAACGAGCACAGGGGAAGGGGATAGGAAATTCGGGGGAGGGGGCGAAATAAAGAAATAAAACTAGGGGCAAAGGGAAGATACTTACCATAGACGAGAAAACAACAAGAGACACAAACAAAAGTGTCACCAAAACAGTATGAAACAACAAGACATACACCTTATACATTTATAAGTCTCTTAATCTCTTCATTTTCAAAATTCTGATCTTCTCAATGACTTTTTTTTTAATATCCTCTACTTAAAATTTATTTCAATTAAAATATGTGACCCTTCCTTTATAGTTACACATCATATGGCTGGATCACAATAAAGTTCCTTTTTAGTAAATTAATAAAGTATGTCAAGAAGACATTTAACTTTATCAATAGGTTTAATATGGTATTATATATCGGCAATCGGTGAAAAAGAGCTCTTGAAATATTATTTGTACAAATACTGAATAATTTGAAGTGTATTTCAAATAAATTCCTTCAATATTTCTTTTACGTTCTTAATTGTCATATAAATATGCATGTATAAATGAAGTAAGTATTTTTTCCGAGAGTGACATTTGGCAGTCATTAGCAGTAAACAAGAAGGCAAACCACCAATTGATAAATGTTGAGTACATGTATTAAAATATTTAAAAAATATGAAACAACAGTACTTGTACGGAGCCTATTTGCGACCATTGCATTTTAGGTTAAATAGAATGATACTTTTCAATAGTATTTAATAATGCACACATTTATTAAAAAATAATGAATAGATTTATTTCCCCCGATATTTTGTTTAATTTAATCTTCATGCGTAACCCACACTTACCTGCTAGATACACTGGTAGCTACTACCAGCTTTCACGGAATCGATTTTTTTACGATGACGTCATAACATGTCCGCCGAAGATAGAGTAGACAGTACAAATTTGAAATAAATCGCATGTATGCGTTAAGACAGGTACAATCTAATATTTTTTCTAGGAGAAGTTAGTACTAAAATTTATATTCTATTGATCTTTAGAGGTAATTGAAGTTACTTTCAGGTTTAAGCAGTAAAAATCAGTCCAAACTATCGATAGTGTTACCGGTAGATTTTCCGTGCGCAAAAATGACAGTTAAAATTAGGCGTAACGGTTTGACAGTAAGAAAAAAAAGTTTGTAAAATGGGTCAAACCGTTCACGCCAAATTAATAAGGCTACATATTGGTCACCTTGTTCATTCATCTGTCACTCATGTTTTGAGACTAAGATGAAAGAAATTAATTTTAACTGTAAAAAAGACAGAGGAATTGCAGTAACCAAGAACCATAACTCTGTTTTTTTCCAAATTGTTCCTTATTTATTATTATGCCAGAAATGTAATTTTTATTGTTTATGTCAGTCAAACCTTGTAAATAGACCTCGTTGATGGTCTTTTAATTATGCCTCTCAGAGTGGGGGCATTTAGATTTGCACTTGTCCGTCCAGCTGTCCACCCGTCCGTCCCAGATGTTGTGTCGCCTGTATCTACAAAAGTTCTGAAGCTAACTCAAGACACGTCACAAGAATTTTGAAAAGCATGTAATGTTGTGCACCTGGGGTTTCAAGTGTAGATATATTTGGAATTGTCAGAGTTATGGCCCCTTACATAGTAAAAATTTGTTATTTTCAACTTGTGTCGTCTTTATCTCTTAAACTGCTGGAGCTAGAGTCAAAAACTTTACATGATTGTTGATCAGCATGTTATGTTTTTCAGCACCTGTGATTTCACGTGTAGATTTATTTAGAATCGTTAGGGTTTTGGTCCTTGAAATATATGAAAAAGGGTGACTCAGGTGACGTAAAAAATGTGCAGCAATTTTATGACAAAGTTATCACAAATCTTACCAAATAGCATATGCAATTTTATGAATCATGTAGGCCTCATTAATGACAATCAAGTTGTTATATTACATAAGACCTAGAAATGTGTATACGAAAAGCATTTTTAGTTTAATAATAAATATCAACCAAGGCAACTTGATTTATTAAGTTATTGGTCAAAAACAGACTTTACATACAAGGTCAATATGACATTGACCTTTGCCCCTTAAATCAACAGGGTTATCTAATGGCCAACACCAACAAACCTGTGAAGTTTGAAGGTAAAGGGCCCATGAGGGCCCATCAGAAAGCGTTTTTACATATAAGATCAACATGATCTTGACCTCAGCCCCTTTATCCCAAAAATCCAATGAGGTTATCTTCTGACCAAAGGCAAGGAATCTAAAATTTTACCATTACATGTTTAAATGTTCAATACTGCTTAGGCAGTGGACAGCATTTTGCACTTTCCAGTACTGTCCATGAACAGGCTCAATCAAATCGAGCCTGCATTTTCAATTTTGCCGTTTTGGACACTCTTTAGGGATTCTATTTTCTCTTTATTTTAACCATAACTTTAATAGTACAGATCTACTTCTTCCATATCAAACAAGATTTTCTACTGTCCACGGTGCTAGAAAATCGATGTAAGTCTCGTGGTTTAAATGATGTCATTCTCAGGCGTATTCCTGAATGAATAGGAGTGGGGCTAGGAGCTTCCGTAGCTGAGTGGTTAAGGTCCTTGACTATTGCTGTATGTTCGTCGGGCTATCACCACCGCTTTCTTCAAGTTAGAAAGCTACCCAGCTTATGTAACCTTGGTGTATCTATTCAGGTTCCATTTGTGTCTGAAATAATACACAGAGCAGCACATGAGCTTTTTTGTTGGTTTGACGTTAAACCCAACCAAAACTATGCTTTTTATGATGTTCCGGCGTTATAAACTAAGTTTAGAAATTAATATGCTTAGTACTAAGAAGGACGTGCTAAAAAGAATATATTTGTTTTCGTAATTTATTTCCAAGTGTTATGCGAGAGAATGGGACAGACACATGTTGCCGGTTCAGATAGGAATATCTGGCTTTCTGGTAACTCCTTGGTGCTGACTCAGAACTGTTAAAAAGTTACTGTCGAGTCTGTTCCTGCAACCAGTGTAAGACTAAAATCTAATTGGGGTACTTCAAATGGATCATTGCTAGATAATTTGATAAGAATTAAACAATAATATGTTCCGAAACAAAAAATGTTGCCCTAAATACCCCTGACAGTTGAGTTGTCTGTCCGCTTCTTTTTACATTCTTTCGCGGATTTTGAAAATCATTTGCATAAATATATACCAAAACGATGTGTCGTTTGCATGAACCATGTTTGTAGGGCACAGACCGTAAAAAATAGTGCTCAAAAGTACATCGATGGTCGTGTCCAGTCGATAATATTGATATTCTTTGATGGACTTTGAAATACTTGGCATAAATGTGCTACACATGATAATGCCGTGTTATGTGGAATATCGGCCTTTCAGCTCAGAGTTTAATGTCAGACTTGAAATTTCAGTCATGACTACTTTTTCATAAAAACTTTGATGTCGTGCTCGTTTAATAAGAGGTTAATACACGGCAGGAGAGGGCCGGAAGGTGATAATCGGCCCGCAAAATGAATAATGGACCCGAGGGCTTTAGCCCGAGGGTCATTATTCATTCAGGGCCGATTATCACCTTCCGGCCCTACGCTGACGTGTATTAATGTCTTTAATACACTTGGTAGATCTAATAGTAGCATTAAAAAAAAAATAGACTTTGAAGTTCATTCCTTGAAATTTTTTCTACTCTTCTACTGTTCTGTACAGAGATGTTTACTGTACTGTTTGTGTGTTCAAAGCTGTAGCATCAAGAAGCAAGTTTTATTTTCATTTTTTTTCGGAATGAATTTGTCGTATTATTTCTTCAAATTTCAATAGTAACAAAAATGTGTTTGTACTAAATACGCTTAAGCTCTTATAATAAAAATAAAGCGATTCGTGCTGACAACCTACTTTCACTTTTACAGTTAACTGTTTGATGACGTAAAATATGACGTCATTGTTTCAGTTTGTGCACGTGCACATGTTCTGCGGGCTGATAACTAGTTCTCGGCCCCGGGCCGCAAACTCATAATAGGTCACGTGACACTCATAATCAGTTGAAATCATAGGCAATTTTGTTACTATATATAGTAACAAGTGTATTAAAAATCCTTCCATTCTTGAATGGATATAAAGATAGCATAATTGAACTACACATTATTGTTAAGTCAATATCTTGTGGTAGTCAGGCATCAAGTTTAAAGGTCAAGGCCCCACTTGTATTTAGTTTTAATGTTCATGTGACTGATGGTTATTTGTGCATACTTTCTTGATGGGTGGATTTTGAAGTACACTTATTTATACACCAATGTTTTAAACAGTTAAACATTCCTATATTTTAATATTAAGCTCAAGTTATAATACGAACCTCTGAATTTTATCAAAGCTATTGTGATTAAAGTGTCCGTTGCGACTGATTTACATTCAGTTTATTGTTGGACACACCCTCTATCTAATTGATTTTTGACACAAAACAAGTTGCCAAGCGTTAATAGCATAAGGAAGCGATATTTCCTGTCACTGCTATCACATACCATGTTACATACTAATTATCAGGCCCTTGTTTGCAGTGATGAACAATATATGGCTTTGGGAGCTTATTAATGTCTGTTGGGCATGCGGTATTAGGTGTTACAGAATTTTTTAAGAGTTAAACTTTTTCAAGTTTCAAATAAAACTAATGTATTTTAGAGCTACAATGTGGCAAATTCAACACTAATGAAAATAATATTTTTGTTCAAACAAAATTCCTTTTAAATATATTACATACCAAAATGCAAGGATGAAAACGTGGACGCCAAGATAAGTTGTCACTTTGACAATTTTATTGCCTACTTTTCAACTGTTTGCAGCTGATGTAGACGTGATAAGTTTATTTCGAACTCTTTTATGAGGCAAGATATAGACCATATAAATATTCTTTAACTTGTTTTAGACAAAATTGTAAGCCTCATACACATGTTGTACATGTACACTTAGCGTGAGTGCATTCAGTAAGCTGCGAAGGGAGCGTAGTACACACTATCATTTCAAAGGTATTAAACTGACATCAAATTGAAGGTATCACATACGCACGTTTCCAATTTCTTCTTTGAGTAATTTAAATTAAATGTGTCTGTAATAGAAGATTTTCCATACCATACATAATCACGTTCACTTGATAGTGTTAAGTTTCATACACGACAACAATAGATAGAAATAAATAATAATAATAAATATAAATATAAATAAATAGAAAATAAATAGAAATTAAATATAAATGCTCTTATTAAGTGTGAGATAAGTGATCTGATATAAAATATCAATATAAAATAGATAATAAAGTGTTCTAAAACACAAAATTATTATTCATTATTTAAATATTGATAAAACTTGCTCAGAACACAAAACAGGTTTACTTTTACAGAAGTTTTCAGAAAGAATATCAAAATTTTACATTTTAACTGTCTTTATCAACATTTATTTTTATTATTGATTTATTTATTATTGGAAAATTTACCCATTATAGATCAATCCACTCTTAAGAAAATCAAAACTATTTAACAAGTTAATAATAACGTCCACCATTGTATGCTTCTTAATTAAAAAGAGAAAATTGCAAGACGCGAAATTCAAATTACCTAAAATGTTAAAACTAATGTTAAAACTAATTAGTAAACGTAATGTGAACCGAAATAAATAAATAAAAAAAGAAAAATTCAATACAAGCAACAATAATGAACAATTATTTTATTACAGGCATCCTCTAAACTGCAAACTTCACTTTCGCTTGAAGTAATCACATGAACTCTGGAAGGCGGGGTTCAAATTACTTAAATACAGTTCATAGCACATATTTATGTCTCATATATTAACTTTATAATGCTGACTGAAGAAATTATACAGTTCTTGCATACTGAACATCACTTCAGGTTTTCCGTTGAAATGTCGTGTATACATATTACACTCATTCAAATAGACTATTTGTTTCTTTAGAGAAGAAGGGAATCCACGGTCAATTTATGAATACTCTCAAGTCTCTTTATACGGATTTAAAATCATGTGTCAAACTCAATAACAATGTCACTGATTTCTTCTCATGCAATATCGGCACCCGCCAAGGGGACAAAACAAGTTCGAAAATTTGATCTCTTTATAGTAAGTTGTCTGTCCTTTTACGTGAATTTTTTTATCACAAATGATATTCCAGATATTTTTTGTTTGGTGTTTGCAGATGATGTAGCAGGATGTGCCGAAACTGCATTTAAGCTTCAACAGCAAATAAATATTATTGACAACTTTTGTTGTGATACTGGGATGGAATTAAATATGGATAAGACTGAAATTACGGTTTTTCGAAATGGAGGTCCTCTTCGTCGATATGAGCACTGGTCGTATCGTGGGACACAAATCAATATTACCTCTCAGTATAAGTAAATGGGTATCTTACTTACATCAAGTTTGTCATGGTCATCCGTTCAATCTAAGTTAGTATCTCAGGCGCAAAGAGGTCTCTTTGCCATAAAGGCTTATAAAAGACCTTTTGGTTATTTTTCTGTTGTTGATTCATTTAAGATTTTTGAATCCATGGTCAAACCGATACTTTGTTATGCATCTCAAATTTGGGGCTATGAATATGTAGATACAATAGAATCTATTCATAATAAATTTTGTAAAAGTATTTTATATGTACGTAGAACTACTAATACATGTGTTATGCGCTAATTTTGTAGTTCTACTGAAGGTGGATTGTATCACAACACAATGTTCCGTTTTATATTTTAATGTTTCTTTCTTAGTGGAATACCACAGATAATATATAACATATACACAGGTTATCCTGATGTTAACAAATTGATATTAAAAACAGTAACAATTATTTCTAGTTGAAAGCCACAATACAATGTTATCACTTGGAAATCCAAAATCTAACTGACCCTAAATTTTCTACATGTATCTTTACAATAATTCTAAAATTGATTTCGTTTTAACTGACCAATAGAATTTTAACATTTTTGTGTCTTAAATAACAAAATGACCAATTAGGTTTCAATACAAAATAATGTAACATAGCATCATAGAATTTATAACAACAATCATCACCTGGATATTTTATCAGTCATAAGGTTTAACAACATGATAAGTACAGACAGCTTAATTGACCTTATCACCTATATATTATAAAACGTTTAGCACAGTTGATTGGACAAAGAGGAAAAGCCGCATTTTAATCTTCCAGTTACATAATTTTAAATTTAACATCTGTTATTGAAACATATACTATTTGTAACTTAACATATTTGAAATTTCACAAATTTTGTTTTGAAAATATGACCTTTTAGAAAATGATTATACATGTATATATAAATATTTGTGTTTAAAAGAAAACCATCATGCATATTGATTCATTTTTTTTATAAATGAATTTATCATATTTTCCTCTTTGTCCAATCAACTGTGCTAAACGTTTTATAATATATAGGTGATAAGGTCAATTAAGCTGTCTGTACTTATCATGTTGTTAAACCTTATGACTGATAAAATATCCAGGTGATGATTGTTGTTATAAATTCTATGTTGCTATGTTACATTATTTTGTATTGAAATAGATAAATACAGAATCCCTAAAGAAAGCCCAACACGGCAAAATTGAAAATGTTGCAGGCTCGGTTTGATTGAGCCTGTTCATGGACGGTACTGGAAAGTGCAAATTACCGTCCACGCCCCCTAGCACCGGCTTAAGCAGAATTCAACATTTAAACGTGAAATAGTAAAATTTTGAATTTAGAAACATCCGCAGATGTGTTCATACGGCGGTTATCATGGAACCTTCAATGTGACACTTCCGTGCCATTCCATGAAAAGCGGCGTATGGTCCCCAAGTAATAAAAAGCGTGTGACCTAAACGAGAAAACAATGGGCGGAACTAAATAAAATGGAATTTTGAAAGGGGATCAGAGGTTATGAAGCCTGCGTATCACAGATAAGACGTCAAAAGACAAATTTAAAAAGCAGGCAACATATCCTAAGGGTGATTCAACATTATTCAAGTAGGAATATTGGAACCACCCATATAGAAAATGCCGAAAAGTTGAAACTAAAAATACCACAAGCACAACAATAATGTCGTGCTGAACGATCTTCAAGGATCGAAAATATAACATCATTGATTAAATGTACGGGGAGACTTTTTACAGCCGCCACAAACCTAATTGGTCATTTTGTTTTTTAAGACACAAAAATGTTAAAATTCTATTGGTCAGTTAAAACGAAATCAATTTTAGAATTATTGTAAAGATACATGTAGAAAATTTAGGGTCAGTTAGATTTTGGATTTCCAAGTGATAACATTGTATTGTGGCTTTCCACTAGAAATAATTGTTACTGTTTTTAATATCAATTTGTTAACATCAGGATAACCTGTGTATATGTTATATATTATCTGTGGTATTCCACTAAGAAAGAAACATTAAAATATAAAACAGAACATTGTGTTGTGATACAATCCACCTTCAGTAGAACTACAAAATTAGCGCATAACACGAGTGTTGTGCAGCCGAAAAATAATAAATTCATTTATAAAAAAAAATGAATTTATCATTTTTCGGCTGCACAACACATGTATGGTTCTTGGTGAATGTGGTAGATTGCTTTTATGTACTACATAATATATAAATTGTATTCGATATTGGTGTAATTTGTTAACCATGCCATCACATAGACATCCAAAGCAGTGTTATAACATGTTAGAATCTCTAGATGATGCCGGTAGAAACTGCTGGGCAACCAAAATTAGAACACTTTAATATAAATATGGATTCAGTTTTATATGGATAAGTTAAGATGTTGGCGATGTCAATGCTTTTATCACCATGTTTAAACAAAGAGCTGTTAACTATTGTACACTAGACTGGCAAACAGCTCTTGAATCCTCTAGTAGATGTGATCATTATAATAACTTTAAAAGCCTATATCTACTTACTGTTGAAAATATTTGACTATGGATATTCAGTTAAAATATAGAATTGGTATGTCAAAGTTTCGTCTTTCAAATCACAGGCTGAATATTGAATTAGGTAGATATAATAATGTTATAAAAGAAAATCGTAAATGTAACGTTTGCCAACAGTTTAATAATGCTAATGTAATTGATTGTGAATATCATACCTTTTTTAAATGTGTTAAATATGATACTGTTAGACAAATGTATTTATTTAGTTGGTATATACATTGAACAGAACTTCAAGATTTCTATGCTCTTTTGTCTTTTCAAAACCCTGACATTTTTCAAATTATATCTATTTACATCTATCAACTTATGAATATAATTAATGATACTTAAGTTTCACAATATACAACTACTAGACATTTTATTATATGTTATACCTTATGATGTATTTTGGGCCGGATGCCTTTATGTACAAATAAATGATCTGAGTTGAGTTGAGTTGAAAACTCAAGGGTAAATTCAAGCATTCTTGCGTAATTATTGGAATAAAACAAAGCAAACATTGTCTTGAAAAATATACCCATCATTGTCTAAGCCTGTTTCTCTTATATCTTTGGAAAAATATAAGAAGTCTACGCATTGACTTCGAATCATACTCAACAATGATTCGATCCGTTCATTCGACGTGCTTTTGTCAACGATTTAACATCTGTCCGGCGTGTCCTTATCTAAGAAATATTTGTAGTTGGCGTAGAGTGACATGTTCAGTTCCTCAATCACTCTTTATTATAGTTGGAACGATCCCGCGTAGTCAAGTTATGGTGTCCAAGTAGTATTTTGCAATAATCTGTGGGTCATTATTACTGGTTCTAACTTGCATCCACCGACTTATACGACTGTTTCCGTCTATGAATCGCAAACCCAAAAGGTTTTAGTTTATGGTATTCATCGACTTGCCATGCGAAGTTTGGACCCGGACACGAATACTTCCTCCGAAGAAGCTTCCTCCAAATGCCATCTTGATCTGCTATCAACATAAATTATATCACAGTTTTCTGATGTGCATTCAGGCGATATTTAAGTTAAAGTCTTTTCGACATTGCTTTATATCAATCAAACAGTTACAACTCCAAGATAGTTCTCCAAGAATTACACGGAAATACCTTCGTTTTTCGATACTTCTATTCGCCTATGTAAATTAAGTCTCTTTATGATTTTTTTAAGTGCCGATAACTATTTTTATTCCATGAATCAACTTAAGACTAGCTAATATCTCCTTATATTTATATCCTATCGAGAAATAATGAACTATCAAATCCATGATCGCTTCTTTATTTAAAATACCTTCTCCGGTAGCCAATACAAGAAACGCTATAGAAATGATAATGAAAGATAACACCCGCATCTTCAATTAGATAAAACAATACAATTACTTAATATATTATATCTTATTCATGTAAACAGATACACAGAGATTGAACCTTGATGTATATTATAAACAGCATTTCAAAATAAAAACTTCTGGTTTAGACCCCAGTGTCTAATTCAGGATATAGCCGAATTTATGTGTTCTAGATCCCCATATATGTTCTTTTTAAACCAACTGATATGAATAATTTTCCTACTAATATTTTTAACAGATTGATAAAGAAAATAATGACATATTTAAAAATTATATAAGGAAAAGAGCACTTACCGTTTTTTCCCGCAACTTCCTGAAACCCCTGTCACACTGGCCTGCGAATGTGAGCGACACACTTGCGAACGGCATTTGCGAGATAGTTTCAAAAATGTTTCGAAAGCTCTTAATTTCGTCGCACGAGTCGAAGGTCTTCGTTATTTTGTCGCTTGAATTTTCAACATGTGATCCTAAATTTCTCTCAATGTATTAACAAATCATCGCATAGATCGCGAACCCATCACAAACCGTTCTCTTTGTGGTTTCTACGAATAAAGTCAGCAGATAACATTAAGTTGGACACTTAAATAAGGCCCTAAAATCAAAGTGAAATAAAGACCTGTCCCATATCAGCCAATTTCCTAAAATGTTTGACAAGCTAGATCCATTGATAAAAGATACAGTATTTTTTCTTTAAAACCCCATATGAGACATATTCTTTAGAATATGGACTGGACTTGGTCCTAAACTTACAAATACAATCATATGAGCCAACCTCAAGCCCGTCCGAAAAATAATGATCATTTATTTTGGCAGCAATGCATTATTTTTCTTCATGATTCATATAATGGTCTCATAAACCAAAAAAGTAAACATCACAAAAAATCGACTTATGTGTCATTAATCAATTAATGAATTCAAAATTAAAAGGATACCTATTGGCAGATTATAAACTTTAGAGATATGCATGGCGACTGGGTGCCTGTAACGGCGGATACATACATACGCACGCATGCACGCACGCACACACACACACACACACACACGCACGCACGCACCAACGCACACACACACACAAAACAATTACAGGGTACAAACTGGTAAATCATTGCTCTTTAACGGGATTTAAGAATAAGGTATGGTAGTTTAATACTTGGCATTTACACTTTAATAAGAAAAGAAATTGAGCTTCAATAGGGTAAACATCTGATGTGCAGACAGATTAAATAAACTAGGATAAAAGTATTTTTTCTCTTTTCAAAACATGTTTGCTGCCATTGTACCTTTTACATGTCATGCTATTCAAATTGCACATTTAAGATTGATTAATATTATTTTATATTGTGTATGATTTGAGAACTTAGGATTGTCGTTAATATAATCGTTAAACAGATTTAAAACAGTTTTCGTTTTTTCACACAGTAAAAGGAGTAACGGGATATGTATGCTTCTAATGGCGTAACGTGATTCGCTTCATGATCAACAGTTTTATATGTTCTTCTAAAGTCCTATTTTAACGTTGGTGTATACAAAAAAAAGAATGGTTAGAACAGAATTAACGAAAGGCCGTGTAATCATGTATCAATATTACATTGTATGCGATAGTTTGGTGCCATATATTGACCCCGATTGTTACTGCCCTGATTAAATCATTTGCTGGGCGACTAAATTGACGCGGCATTCGAAGGAAGGGCTTACTCTTTTGCTACAAAAACTTGTTATCCAACCAATTTGCTACTATTTGTTACATTCTTATCATTTGTATAATACTTGACATGTTGTGCTGCTTTAAAATTTGGTTAATCTGATAAAGGTTTTATGTCCAGCTGACAATTTCCAAAACACATATTTTTAAAATGCAGTTGACGTTTTAGATCGACATTTTAGCGAAACATTGTTTTTGATTCAAATATCTATACAGAGAAATGGGTTTAGGGTCTTATTAAAACGAGGACAGGTAAAATGAAATAATCGGTTTGATTTTAATTAAGTTTTTAATATTAGTGTTTAAAAAGCAAAGCAAAGGGCCCATGACAATGCACCTATTGTTAAATAATATCTTACAATTGTGAGTCATGAAAATAGGATATATATTCTTTGAATATGAAAATGTGATGAGCACATAACTTCTACTTTTTTGGATGAATGAGTCAACTAGATATCATATGGTTTTAGATCAATATCTATAAAACATCGTAAGTGTTATTTATTAGCCAGTAGTAAAAGTAATGTCCGAGATCAAACCGAAAACCACTGACCATGGCAAAACAACACAGTCATGAAGAAATACCTCCTTTAATTATCGTGAATTAGAACATGTTCAAAAATTATTATTTCCGGATGGTACGCTTGTATATAACGGGTTAATGTATAAGTCTATGTAAAAATAAAGTTACCCCTGGGGCGGGATAAATAATATTATTTTTCAGGAGGTCTACAAGATAATGAAACATGTTAAATTTCTTAACTATAAGCATTGTTGATTCACACAAGGCTTATGTAATTCTACATAAATCAAATGACCAATTTTGATCTAAGGAAGAATTAACCTGGGTTCTGCACATTGTCTCATTATAGGTACACTTTGCCAAAAAGTTTTAATTTTCTTCTTTCAGTTTAGAAGATACAAAGCGGACATTACATTTTGAAATTAAAGATCCTAAAGATCCTGTATGTAGTAATTAAGGTTGTAACCCACAATTAAGTGAAATTTTATATATGTATATATACATGTACAATTATGCTTCTAAAACAATTCTGTTGAAGTTGAGAACGTGAGTTTATGAAAATTAAAATCGTGAAATCCAATCGCAACTACTCGGCCCTTTCCGTCAGTCTTCGGATATGGACCTCAAACACAATAGTATGAATACACAGAACGGATGCGGTATTTCGGTCAAATCTACGCAAAGAAACTAAAACATGTTAACAAATAGTAATTAAATGCTGGGAGTTGCTGACAAGTTTATTTCCAATATATGTAGTAAAAGTCCACCTAAAATAATTGAATTCATAGTACCAAAAGCAAACAATACATTATTTATATATTTTTATCATGTTGAATAGAAACGAAAGTACAAAAACCAACCTGTTTACATTTAGTCGGATTGTTTAAAATGAACATCAATGGGCATTATTTATATTACAAATTGTTGTCAGACATATTTTCAAGCATAAGAGTACCGGGACAGACATAAGATGTCAAATAGTATACATTCGTTTACATTATCTAATGTTTCTTTTCATTGAAACCACTTGTAGAACTACTTTCAATCCGTATTGTTTCCGAGGTTTTATAGATAATAGCCGAGGCAGTTCCGTTATGCCGTGAAATCATGCACGTTTAAAAACCGTAATCATGCAGTTAAAATCGCGAATTTACGAAGTTGAATTCGTGAATTGAAATCAGTGAATTCATTGAAGTTGAAATCGTGAATCGTGAAGTAACATAAAAAAAATCGTGAATTCATGAAGTTGAAATCGTGAATTCGTGAAGTTGAAATCGGGAATTAATGAAGCTGAAATAGTTAATTCGTGAATTCTGTATGTTAAAATTGGGAATTCACGAAGTTAAAATTGGGAAGTCATGAAGATGAAATCGAGAATTCATGATGTTGAAATGGCCCTACCAGATTTTCGTAATAAGCCATTATTTGTGTGTGTGTGCGTGCGTGCGTGCGTGCGTGCGTGCGTGTGTGTGTGTGTGTGTGTGTGTGTGTGTGTGCGTAAAATAAGTGATAAAATGAAAAGATGCATTAGAAGATGTATTTAAGCACTAAAAATAAATGACATAAAGTAAACAAAACATATATAGCATATTTCCTCAAACAAATTGTTTTGCTCAGATGAGCTTATGAAAAGATACATGAGTTAACTGTGAATTTACTAATTTTACAACTGAAATGCATTCGCCTTTCAGGCATGAGTCATGTACTAGCACGGTGTTGCATGAATTAAAAACACTTTAAAGAAACTTGAATGAAAATTCATTCAATATATTTGAGGTAAAGTATGATTTGCAAAACATTGTATAATGAATGACAACTAATAAAATAATCAAGGCAAACATGACAAATAATACTGTCTGGAAAAAAACACATTTGTTTAATAACACACTTGTTGATTATAACTGAATGCAATGGAATTTAACTCAAATGTTAAATTTTTAATTGGCATACACCAGAATAGGTGAATGCCATTTAATACTGCGCTCAAAAAGTGTGCTCATCTTCCATGTGAGGTATAAGTTCATGCAAAGATATTACATCTTCTGCTCCTCTGTTTTTCTCTTTTAATTTTGAATTTGACTCCGACTGAATCAGTCGTTTTTCTTCTTCCTCAATCATTTCCTGAAATAGCATGTACGAACACTATAAAAGAGTGTTTTCGGATACAATTCTCCGACTTGTTTAAATTAAGGATTAATTTAAGCAAACCAAAATATGCTTTAAATTGACCAGAGCCTGATCGACTGTAAAATTTCGTTAATTTCATCGCATGGTTATGTTATTACCTGCTAGGCGAAATGGGACGACACGATGGGATCTGATCTTATAAATCGCCCGAATTTATACTGTAAGTGGCAAATTCAAATGGCAATCAGTGTCTTTTTATACCTTAGATAACCGATGTCATGTATAACATAAAAATTACAGACGAGCAATTGTTACTTATATATCTAAAGCAAGCTTCATTCAACTCTAGTGTCTTACAGATATATAAAACACTAACACTTATTTTGGCATTTTAAGTTAAGTTTAAAAAACTTTTTCATATAAATGGACTCATCTTTAAAATATATCTTTTTGAAGTATTAATGTGTTATAGATACAAACAATTACTAAAATACTTACATACGACATAAAAACTAGCCTTGCTGCCATCTTGAAGTCTGGAAGCAACTGTCGACTTAAAATAATCAAAGGCAAAAGCAGAAAGCAGAGAATTCCAACAAATATTTTTGGAACCAAAGTGTGTCGACACTCCCCCAACCATACAAGACCTTCGGGACATCTATGAAGACATTTATCATTGTATTCGAACATAGGATCGTCACATAAATAACTTTCAATACATTCTCCATCTCTAAATAATTTCGAATCTCCACAAGATTTTCTACACACAAATCTGTCTTTTTCTAAAGCTACTGGATGTGATGACGGACACTCGGACACACATCTTGCATTGAAAATGTATTTTATGTGCTTTGGACAGCGGCTATAACAGGACCTATTAAACTCCCCAACAGTTTTTGCACATTGATCAACACACACTTTTGTTGTTAAATTGTTCAGTTTATTTCCAGGGCACGATTCTACACACATGCCGTTTATTTGGTATGGAACATCTTTAGGACATTTTCTTACGCATGAATTATGAAATTGTAAAGGGTACCTCTCTGAGCACTGTGAAACACACTGACTTGTCTCCACAGTTTCGTTTCTAAGAACCCATTTATCTGTAGCAAGCGACCACCATTGTTTAAACCATGTTGAGATTGCAACTTCTGTCTTTTCGACTTTCAGGTGAGTATTTGGACAAACTTTGACACATCTGTTTGCATGTATAACTGTATTGTTCGGACAAACGTTCTTGCACTCCTTATTAAACAGAAACTTTTCAGGGGGACAACTAGCGCGACATTCTTTAAAAACAGCTACATGTTTAGCGCATATCCCTGAATAACAATTATACTGCTCCATTGCAATATGTCTTTCATCAATAATTGCGTGTGAAGATGGACAGAAGCGTACACAAGTTTGATCAAATACGTATTGATTATTCAAACATTGGAAAACACAAGTGGTATTTGAAAAAAATAAATTTGATGGACACGTATCAAAACATTTAATGCCAGTTGAATTATAAAATCTATATTTTGTTTTACATTCATCCCTTTGACATGATCTATTCACAATATATTGTCTATCTAAAGGACACGTGTCAACACATTTTTTTATCTAGTAACATTGGTACTCTTTGGGCAGTTTGCCAAACATCTAAGAATAGTTTTTGTGACTTCATTATTACTAAATTTTCTTTCCACCACTTTCTATTATCTTGTCGGTAAATGACACTGGACGACGTCCCATATAAAACGAAAGCATTTAAATGGGCAATATTCACAACCATACGTTCAAGAAGTAAGAAGTGGGGGTTTGGCAATAATTGACACCAAGATCCGTTGAACTGGAGAATATTCGTCCCCACAATCTTTTCGTGCAAATTATTTAATATAAATGTCGCCTTCCCAATAACCACCATAAGATTCAAACCTCATTTGCAATCGAAACAGCCATGATTATTATAGCTATGTGCATTTTTCAATGCAAGAACTATTAAGGGTGAAATTTCATTTGTGTACCTGTACATGTAGCCACGCACGTTTTGTTTAAAATGAATGTTTTTGGTTTGCACATATCGAGAGACATAATATTCCAGCTTTTAGTTTCCTCCTCGTATTTTGTTTACATTTTTGTTGAGAGCATGTTCTATTTTCAGAAAGTGTATAGCCATTTGGACAGGCTTTGACACATGTATAATTTAAATAAAATGTGCCGGTTCCACAGGCAGCGACGCATTGCTGAATATGTTTTTGTTCTTTATTTTGTTTGTAGAAACTACTATAATACTGCTGTATGAAAGGTTTGTAAAGTTACTTGTTTGAGTTTTTTTAAATGGTTTTTGTTTGGGACACATCGACACACAGTAGCTACCGCTATAACAGCGAATTCGGAGGACAATATTGAAAGCAAGTATAGTTGTAGATATAAAATTATCCGTTGAACAGTTTTCAACGACAATACAGATCGGTTTTAATGCTTTTACAACCTCCCCATTCGCAGTTGATGCCATTTGTTATATTTTGTTGATATGGTTTAACGACTGGGCACGTTTCAGTGCATTCTCTCCCGAAAGTTGAGTGTCCGATTTTACATGAAAACACACAGGTATTGTTCCAGATCAACATAGATTTAGGACATTCATTCACACAAATCGTATGAGCCAATCTTTCGCCAGGTTTTTCTCCGCAATTATAACCAACCGGTACCGTGCACATATAAGAAGTATACATAGGACATTTATCCGCACAATCATTTTTCACAGCAACAGTTTGAGATGGACAAACAAGTACACATTTATTCTTATACCTGTATTTATCTCCACAGCTTTTAATACAATATTCAAAACCCCTGTTGTATACGTTTATTGTAGAATAGGTTAATGGAAACTCATTTGGACAACTTTCGACACAGGTATTATTAACAACATATGGTCGTTTATCTGGACACTTTGATTGTACACATGTTTTATTATCATGTCCATCAGCAGGAGCGTCATACGGACATTGTTTCAGGCATGAGTTGCGTAACAAATAGGATGTATTCGATGGACATTGCTCAAGACATGAAGAACCTATCACTACTTTATTTTCGGGACAGACATTAGTACAAAAGCTACCGTCGTTGATTGATGGACATTTATTCTTGCATTTGTAATGGGATAGACCATGAATAGTTGTAATAACCTTGAACGGTCGCTCCTCTGGACATTGTGAAATGCAGTTATTTCCATCTATATATCTGAATCCTGAAGGACAAACGTTTACACATGAATCATTTGAAATATACATTCCATGCCACCTGCATCTTACACACTTCTTTTCTAAATACGGCTTGCATATGGTTTGTTTAAGTGTTTCTTTGTAAAATGTTCCCTCTGGACATGCAGAGATGCAGTTTCGATTTTCATCAACAAACATTTCTCCGCAATCGGAGACACAATTGCTTCCATGGATATAAAAGGGAGCTGGACATTCGAAGATACAACCAACTTCACTACAGAAAGGTTTATCGGATGGACATAATTCAGTGTCACTGCAGTTTCTTGAACAAACACCCTGAAATGGTACATTTGGTTAAAAGATTTATATTATGTTTTGAGGGGATGCTTTTTCTTTTTCATAAATTAACAACTTTAAATTTGAAAGTAAACATGAAAAGATGCATCTTTAAACTTGATCAACCAGTTTGACTTCCTAGTATAATTCATTTATTAACTAGCACTGTGTTCATGAGACGTTAAAACGAAAGACTTGTGGTGGCATTGCAACTTCTTAAATTCTTGTGTTCATCTCCATAAATTCTCGATTTCAACTTCAAGACTTCACAATCTCAACTTCAGGAATTCACTCTGTCAAATTCATGAATTCAAGAATTCACAGTATCAACGTTATGAATTCAACTTCATGAATCTACGCTTGAACTTAAAGGTTCCAATTTTGTAAAAATGGTATCTTGAACGAAAAGAAGTTGAAATCGTAAAGTTGAATTGAAAATGTGTGAAGTTGAAATCATAAATTCGTAAAGTTGAAATTTTAAAGTTAAAACGTGAGTTTGCAAAGTTGAATTTGTGAAGTTGAAACCGTGAGATCATTAAGTTGAAATCGTGAATTCGTTTACATGGTTTAGTTAGAATAGAGATGAAATCGTGAATTCGTGAATTTCATTTGTTGCAAATGTAAAATTAGTAAGTTAAGATAATGAAATCGAGAATTCATGAAGTTGAAATATTCCCACTAGTCTTTCGTACGTTTATGTCCCCACTATATTTGTCTGTCGCACTTGCATGTTTACTGACTTTGGAAAGAACATGAAGTAAATCACCGTTGTTTAATTAATAGACGAGATACTAGTATAATAAAAATTATGCAATCTGATGTGAAAACTAGAAATATGTCGTCACACCACAAATGCCCCGTGTGCAGACAACATTTTATATTTTATGATAATACATGTATATTGTTCAAAATTAATTCGCACAAACCATTTATTTTAAATTATTCCATGTTAACACAAACCATTTTTATTTAAAGTTCAAGGTCCCAAAACTTTCAGTGTTAACCAACCTTTTTCAAATTGCATATTGCATATTTGTAGCCGAGATAATTTTTAAAAGTTAAGACTTTTTTACATATTTTCCATCTTCATGACGAAACATGTCAAAAAACACATCTGACCATGACCAAATGGAACTGGACTTATATGTTCAGGTAATATACCAACCTCGAACATACATTACTTACAAAGTTAGAATTTTCTTCAAGTCTTACAACTCTGTCTAGAATCATCGAACAAAAACCAAACCAAAAGACTTTTTCTATTTTCTGGTTAAATGACTGCACATGCAATTTCAACATTAAACATACATTTCCACAGAATTAAGAGTGCGGAAACTGAAAATTTCAATTTTTTTCCAACGATCAAGAGAGATGAGTTTGTCCAAATAATTGAACCATGACAAATTAAAACCTGACTTGCTTATTCATATTATGTATCTATATGTTTAATTTGAATTTAATGTATACATCTGTAGGGGAGATGATGAAAGGAAACTGAACATTTTTTCAAAGTAAAAGGGGCATAACTCTACCAAAACCATCAAACCATAACCAATTCAAACTTGACCTATGCATTTCGTTGGCATATCCATATTTTATATTTGAGTTGAATATGTACAACTGTTGGGGAGATAAAGCTCAAGAGGGAAAACTTAAAAATCATCGAATCATGCCCAAATTTGACTTACGCATTCCTATTACATATCCATATGTCGAATTTGAATCAAATGTGTACAACCGCCGCGGAAATAATGAACGGAAACTTTTTTTAAGTTGAAAATGCATAACTCTGTAAAAAAAATAGTCGAATCACAACCAAATTGGATCTTGATCTGCTCATTCCTTTGCAAAATCCATAATTCAAATTTGAATTGGTTATGTACAACTGCTGGAGAGATAATGAACGGGAGATGAACATTTCTTCCTTTTTTTCAAAGCTTAAGAGGGGCATACTTCTGTCTTAAATCATAGAACCATGACCAAAATCTAATTAAATCTAATCTAATTAAGTTTAGTTTAATGCCAAGATAATGAACGGTAACTGATGATGACGGAATAACGGAATGGCGGAACAAGGTAACACTGTATACCCAAGCCATTTTATTTATCTTTACTAAACTTGTGTATGAGTTTATTTGTGTAGCAAACACAGGTAATGCACCATACCAACAAGTTACATGTTGTCCAGTATGCTAAATAAATATACAGTATTTCAGTCATATGTGTAAAAATTTGACAGAAACAATTACAAATAAGTCACATCCGACTGAATCAATGTAGTGCCTCTGCAAGTTAGTATTATTTATATAAAGTTAATAACTAAATTATATTAAGTGAACTACGAATAAACTATAATATCTAAGAAAATACTTACATAAGTAGACGCAATAATTATTAATATAAGACCTATCATTTTAAAGCTAAATCGAAAGTGCAAGTCATACACGTCTAATGATTGGGTAAATATTTGTGTTGTTGCATAGCATAGTCTATTGATATTTTTGTGCACTACTTACCACATACAAATTCATATGTTCGTGATATAAGGTAGTATTTGCATTGGAAAGAATTTTAAAAATCAATTTGAAATATTAATTTTATGTGTGAATATATAAACGTGAATATGGAAATTTCAAATTCTTTTTAAACGTTCAAGAGAGATAAGTTTGTCCAAAATAATTGAACCATGACAAATTTTAACCTGACCTGGTTATTCATATAATGTATTTATATGTTTAATATGAGTTTAATGTATACATCTGTAGGGGAGATAAAGTTCAAGAGGGAAAACTCAAAAATCATCGAACCATGCCCAAATCGAACTTGACTTGCATATTCCTTTTACATATCCATATCTCGAATTTGAATTAAATGTGTACAACTGCCGCGGAAATAATGAACGGAAACTTATGTTTTTAAGTTAAAGGGCATAACTCTGTAAAAAATAATCGAATCACAACCAAATTGGAATTTAACCTGCGCATTCCTTTGCAATATCCATATTTCAAATTTGAATTGAATATGTACAACCGTGGAGAGATAATGAACGGAAGATGAACATTTCTTCTTTTTTCAAAGATTAAGAGGAGCATACCTCTGTCTAAAATCATAGCACCATGACCAAAATCTAACTTGGCCTTTGCATTCTTGCGACGTATCTATACATATGTCAAATTTAAGTTGAATGTGTACAACTGTTTAGGAGATAATGAACGGAAACTGAAATCATTGAACAATTACCAAATTCGAACTGGACCTGTACATTTCTTTGACATTCTTTATGTCAAATTTTGGTTGAACGTATACAACAGTTTTGGAGATAATGAATGGAAACCAAACAATCTTATTTGTTTCAAATTTAAAGGGTTATAACTCTGCCAAAAATCATTGGACCATGACCAACTTTAAACTTGACCTGTAAATTCCTTTGACAAAGCCAAACGTCAAATTTAAGTTGAATTTGTGAAACTGATTGTGAGATAAAGAACGACGGAAACTAAAAATACTTCAAGGGGCATAAATCTGTCAAAAATCATCGGACCATGACCGAATTCGATTTGGCCAGCATTCTTCTATTATATATTTGATTTTAGTTTAATTTGTGCAACTGTTGCCAAGATAATGAACGATAACTGATGATGACGGAATAACGGAATGGCGGAACAAGGTAACACTGTATACCCAAGCCATTTTATTTATCTTTACTAAACTTGTGTATGATTTTTTTGTGTGTAGCAAACACATGTAGTGCACCATACCAACAAGTTACACGTTTACCAGTATGCTAAATAAATATTCAGTATTTCAGTCATATGTGTAAAAATTTGACAGAAACAAATACAAATAAGTCACATCCGACTGAATCAATGTAGTCCCTCTGCAAGTTTGTATTATTTATATAAAGTTAATAACTAAATTATATTAAATATCACGACATACAAACAAACAGAACACAGAAATAGAATATCTTAGTTTATCATTTATCTATGAGTGAACTACGGATTAACTATAATATCTAAGAAAATACTTACAGCGGTAGACGCAATAATTATTACTATAAGACCTATCTTTTTAAAGCTAAATCGAAAATGTGAGTCATACACGTCTGATGATTAGGTAAATATTTGTGTTGTTGCATAGCACAGTCTATTGATATTTTTGTGCACTACTTGCCACATACAAATTCATTTGTGCGTCATATAAAGTAGTATTTGCATTGGAAAGCATTTTCAAAATCAATTTGAAATATTAATTCTATGTGTGAATATATAAACTTGAATATGGAAATTTCCAATTCTTTTCCAACGTTCAAGAGAGATAAGTTTGTCTAAAAAAATTGAAACATGACAAATTTAAACCTGACCAGTTTATTCATATAATGTATCTATATGCATTTGTTTAATTTGAGTTGAAGGTATTCATATGTCGGGGAGATGATGAAAGGACACTGAACATTTTTTCAAAGTTAAAGGGACATAACTCTACCAAAACCATCGAACCATAACCAATTCAAACTTGACCTGTGCATTTCGTTGGCCGATCCATATTTTATATTTGAGTTGAATGTGTACAACTGTTTGAGAGATAATGAACGGCCGCTGAAAATTTCCTCTTTTTTCAACGTTTAGAGGGGCATACCTCTGTCGTCTAAAATCATGAAACCATGGCCAAAATTTAACTTGGCCTTTGCATTTTTGCGACGTGTCTATACATATGTCAAATTTAAGTTGAATGTGTACAACTGTTTAGGAGATAATGAACGGAAACTGAAATCATTGAACCATTAACAAATTCGAACTTGACCTGTACATTTCTTTGACATTCTTTATGATAAATTTTGGTTGAACGTATACAACTGTTTTGGAGATAATGAATGGAAACCAAACAATTCTTATTTGTTTCAAAGTTAAAGGGTTATAACTCTGCCAAATATCATTTGACCATGACCAAATTCAAACTTGGCCTGTCAATTCCTTTGACAAATCCAAACGTCAAATTTGAGTCGAATTTGTGAAACTGATTGTGAGATAAAGAACAGAAACTACAAAATACTTCAAGGGGCATAACTCTGTCAAAAATCATCGGACCATGACCGAATTCGATTTGGCCAGCATTCTTCTATTATATATCTATATGTCAAATTTGATTTTAGTTTAATTTGTGCAACTGTTGCCAAGATAATGAACGATAACTGATGATGACGGAATAACGGAATGGCGGAACAAGGTAACACTGTATACCCAAGCCATTTTATTTATCTTTACTAAACTTGTGTATGATTTTATGTGTGTAGCAAACACATGTAGTGCACCATACCAACAAGTTACATGTTTACCAGTATGCTTAATAAATATACAGTATTTCAGTCATATGTGTAAAAATTTGACAGAAACAAATACAAATAAGTCACATCCGACTGAATCAATGTAGTCCCTCTGCAAGTTTGTATTATTTATATAAAGTTAATAACTAAATTATATTAAATATCACGACATACAAACAAACAGAACACAGAAATAGAATATCTTAGTTTATCATTTATCTATGAGTGAACTACGGATTAACTATAATATCTAAGAAAATACTTACAGCGGTAGACGCAATAATTATTAATATAAGACCTATCATTTTAAAGCTAAATCGAAAATGTGAGTCATACACGTCTGATGATTGGGTAAATATTTGTGTTGTTGCATAGCACAGTCTATTGATATTTTTGTGCACAACTTGCCACAACAAATTCATTTGTGTGTGATATAAAGTAGTATTTGCATTTGAAAGCATTTTCAAAATCAATTTGAAATATTAATTCTATGTGTGAATATATAAACTTGAATATGGAAATTTCCAATTCTTTTCCAACGTTCAAGAGAGATAAGTTTGTCTAAAATAATTGAAACATGACAAATTTAAACCTGACCAGTTTATTCATATAATGTATCTATATGCATTTGTTTAATTTGAGTTGAATGTATTCATCTGTCGGGGAGATGATGAAAGGACACTGAACATTTTTTCAAAGTTAAAGGGACATAACTCTACCAAAACCATCGAACCATAACTAATTCAAACTTGACCTGTGTATTTCGTTGGCCGATCCATATTTTATATTTGAGTTGAATGTGTACAACTGTTTGAGAGATAATGAACGGCCGCTGAAAATTTCCTCTTTTTTCAACGTTTAGAGGGGCATACCTCTGTCGTCTAAAATCATGAAACCATGGCCAAAATTTAACTTGGCCTTTGCATTTTTGCGACGTGTCTATACATATGTCAAATTTAAGTTGAATGTGTACAACTGTTTAGGAGATAATGAACGGAAACTGAAATCATTGAACCATTACCAAATTCGAACTTGACCTGTACATTTCTTTGACATTCTTTATGATAAATTTTGGTTGAACGTATACAACTGTTTTGGAGATAATGAATGGAAACCAAACAATTCTTATTTGTTTCAAAGTTAAAGGGTTATAACTCTGCCAAATATCATTTGACCATGACCAAATTCAAACTTGGCCTGTCAATTCCTTTGACAAATCCAAACGTCAAATTTGAGTTGAATTTGTGAAACTGATTGTGAGATAAAGAACAGAAACTACAAAATACTTCAAGGGGCATAACTCTGTCAAAAATCATCGGACCATGACCGAATTCGATTTGGCCAGCATATTTCTATTATATATGTATATGTCAAATTTGATTTTAGTTTAATTTGTGCAACTGTTGCCAAGATAATGAACGATAACTGATGATGACGGAATAACGGAATGGCGGAACAAGGTAACACTGTATACCCAAGCCATTTTATTTATCTTTACTAAACTTGTGTATGATTTTTTTGTGTAGCAAACACAGGTAATGCACCATACCAACAAGTTACATGTTTACCAGTATGCTTAATAAATATACAGTATTTCAGTCATATGTGTAAAAAATGGACAAAAACAAATACAAATAAGTCACATCCGACTGAATCAATGTAGTGCCTCTGCAAGTTTGTATTATTTGTATAAAGTTTATAACTAAATTATATTAAATATCACGACATACAAACAAACAGAACACAGAAATAGAATATCTAAGTTTATCATTTATCTATGAGTGAACTACGAATAAACTATAATATCTAAGAAAATACTTACAGCGGTAGACGCAATAATTATTAATATAAGACCTATCATTTTAAAGCTAAATCGAAAGTGTGAGTCATACACGTCTGATGATTGGGTAAATATTTGTGTTGTTGCATAGCACAGTCTATTGATATTTTTGTGCACTACTTGCCACATACAAATTCATTTGTTCGTGATATAAAGTAGTATTTGCATTGGAAAGCATTTTCAAAATCAATTTAAAATATTAATTTTATGTGTGAATATATAAACTTGAATATGGAAATTTCCAATTCTTTTCCAACGTTCAAGAGAGATAAGTTTGTCTAAAATAATTGAAACATGACAAATTTAAACCTGACCAGTTTATTCATGTAATGTCTCTATATGCATATGTTTAATTTTGAGTTGAATGAATTCATCTGTAGGGGAGATGATGAAAGGAAACTGAACATTTTTGCAAAGTTAAAGGGGCATAACTCTCATAAAACAATCGAACCATAACCAATTCAAACTTGACCTGTGCATTTCGTTGGCCGATCCATATTTCATATTTGAGTTGAATGTGTACAAATGTTGGGGAGATAAAATTCAAGAGGGAAAACTCAAAAATCATCGAATCATGCCCAAATTCGACTTGTGCATTCTTATTACATATCCATATGTCGAATTTGAATTAAATGTGTACAACTGCCGCGGAGATGATAAAAGGAAACTTATTTTTTTAAGTTAAAGGGCATAACTCTGTCAAAAATAACATCATAACCAAATCGGAACTTGACCTGTGCATTTCTTTGCAATATTCATATTTCAAATTTGAATTGAAAATGAACAACTGTTGGAGATAATGAACGGAAGCTGAAAATTGTTTTCCCAAAGTTTTCCCAAAGTTTTAGAGAGGGGCATACCTCTCCCTATAATCATAGAAACATAACCAAAATTTAACTTGGCCTTTGCATTCTTGTGACGTATCTATACATATGTCAACTTTGAGTTGACTGTGTTAAGGAGATAATGAACGGTAATTAAAATTTTCTTATCTTTTCTTCAAAGTAAAAGGGGGTGTAACTCAGCCATCAAACATCGAACCATTAGCATCTTCGAACTTGACCTGACATTCCTTTGACGTTTACACATGTCAAATTTGAATTGAATGTATACAAATGTTGGGGATATGATTAGCGGAAACTGAAAATGTCTTTTTTTTTCAAAATTAACGGGACATAACATAACTGCAAAATAAATCATTGAACCATTACCAAATTC
Source organism: Ruditapes philippinarum (assembly GCF_026571515.1). Classification (NCBI taxonomy): domain Eukaryota; kingdom Metazoa; phylum Mollusca; class Bivalvia; order Venerida; family Veneridae; genus Ruditapes; species Ruditapes philippinarum. The sequence continues at coordinate 70,059 of NW_026859239.1, forward strand.
GAACTTAGCTTGTACATTTCTTTGATATTCTTTATGTTAAATTTGGGCTGAACGTATACAACTGTTTTGAAGATAATGAATGAAAAACAAAAATTTCTTATTTGTTTCAAAGTTAAAGGATATAACTCTGCCAAAAGTCATTGGACCATGACCAAATTCAAACTTGACCTGTAAATTCCTTTGACATATCCAAATGTCAAATTTGAGTCGAATTTGTGAAACTGATTGTGAGATAAAGAACGGAAATTACAAAATACTTCAAGGGGCATAACTCTGTCAAAAATCATCGGACCATGACCGAATTCGATTTGGCCAGCATTCGTCTATTATACAATTAATATTAATAAGCCGGTTTTAAGCCGAAAAATGTGGCTAAATTGAACGTAAAATTTTACACAAAATTTACAGTATTCTTTCCATTTTTTAAACATTTTTTTTTTGCGTAAAACGATAAATTTTATATCAGCTTAAAGGAAAAAATAATTTCCGTCGAATGCTTTAGAATTTTAGATATTTTGTCCGCCAATGACGTTGAAATATCCGTAACAGTTGCCAAGGATACGCAACGACGTCATGTTCAGAAACGGGATTTGATGGTCAACTTTGACGTCGTGTGTACAAAAATTGGATGAAACTATTGGAATAAAATTAACGGAATCAAATCAGAAATATGGTCAACTTTTTGCATGCCAATTTTTAAAACGCTACTCGAAAGTTCGCAAAATGTCGCGTTCTACCTTAATGTGTGCAACTGTTGGCAAGATAATGAACGGTAACTGATGATGACGGAATAACGGAATGGCGGAACAAGGTAACACTGTATACCCAAGCCATTTTATTTATCTTTACTAAACTTGTGTATGATTTTATGTGTGTAGCAAACACATGTAGTTCAGCATACCAGCAAGTTACATGCTTATCAGTATTGTAAATAAGTATACAAAATCTTAGTCATTTGTGTAAAAATAGGACAGAAACAAATACAAATAAGTTACATCCGACTGAATCAATGTAGCGCCTCTGCAAGTTTGTATTATTAATATAAAGTAAATAACTAAATCATATTAAATATCACGACATACAAACAGAACACAGAAATAGAATATCTAAGTTTATCATTTATCTATGAGTGAACTACGAATATACTATAATATCTAAGAAAATACTTACAGTGGTAGACGCAATAATTACTAATATAAGACCTATCATTTTAAAGCTAAATCGAAAGTGGAAGTTATAAACGTCTAATTAATGGGTAAATATTTGTGTTGTTGCATAGCACAGTCCTTTGATATTTGTGTAGACTAATAACTTTATTCACATTCGTTCGTTCGTGATATAAGGTAGTATTAATTTGCATTGGAACGAACTTTAAAAATCAATTTGAAATATTAATTCTATGTATAAATATATAAACGTGAATATGGAAATTTCTTCTCGTATACCGGATTTACCGCCTAACAAGGAATATCACTTATTTATTTGTTATGAACGGAATTCTTTGTGTACTGTTGCAGAAATTGTTCAAAATTTGGAGAAAGAAGGAGTCGATTGTTGCTACTTTGAGAGAGATTTCGTTCCGGGAAGGTCAATTACTGATAATATGTATGATGCAATAGAGAAAAGCATGAATATGCTTATTGTTCTATCGGAGGAATTAGAAAATAGTTGTTATTGTATCGATGAAATTGACAAGGCATTTAATTTAAGAGTACAAGGACAGTATAATCTCATACCTATACGGATCGAGCCCTGTTCTATACCAGTATGCCTACAGCATCTCGTGTATATAGATGTAGAAGAAGCCATTGATGAAGCACATACAAAAATAATTGATGCCATGGTGAAGAAAGGTAAGGTTCCGATTATCATTCTAGCTCACCTGGTAAAAAAAGTCTATTATGAGCTATTTCTGGGTGTGTAAATGTGTAATCACATGTTCCAGCGCACCACAAACAGAATGAAAATATATCCATATATATGATATCCTGCAAAGAAATCAAAAATGGAGAAGGTTATTTTCATTTGAAACCCTGGTAACACTAAAAAAAGATAGAAATAGTAAAAAAAACTGTATAATAATGTTGTTTCAGGCATTAATTAAGAAAGTTGTTTACAAAAACATCTTAATGCACAAGTTTGATAAATGCATGTATATCCTGACCAAAATCTCAAATTACAGGCATTTAAAAGAAGAAAAAAAGAAAATCTTGTCGTACGGTATTGGTCCACGGCGCACGTAACTGTCACAAAAATAAAACGTTATGTGAAATCTATTGGTTACTTCTTTTCAAAAATGTCCCCGCTATGTGTTGTTTTTAAGGTGGAGTTTTAACCACTTTAAAGTAGATGTTTAATTTTGTAACAGTAACTTCATATTTACAATTTAAACAAGACAAATGAATTGGTTACTATTTACCTCTGAATAATAAGATATGTTGCCAGTGTACCCCCGTCTCACTATGTGAACGAGTCTGACGCCGTGGATATCCTTTAAGACAAAACATACCATCTAAGATCTTTGCAACGAACTTAACGTTGTTAGTCTTACTTGATGGCGGTCCTCCCTGATTCTTCCATATCATAGACATCTCTTTTCTATTTTCCTGTTCTTAATAATGAACAAGCATTTCGTTCGTGATGATTCTAGGTAGAAACGATGGGTCTCTCACAGCTTTACGGATGAATTTTCGAGATGCCGAGACCTTGTTCATTTTCTCCTCTGCCGTCAATAAACGGGAAGCACATGTGTCATTTAGAGAACGTCCATATAATATGCATTTTGCTAGTTGCATAATTTTACAGCTATTCCCCAAACAGCATGTACGTAGTTGTGATTATCAACGTCTGTCCCTAACGTGTGTTCTTCCGCGCGGCATATTTTGTCCACATACATACTCCATCAAACTGATGGATCAAGACTGTTTCTCTTTATTTTACACCAAATATGTATTATCTCCTATTGCATATACAAAAGTTCCAGGTGTAGAAGCCTCTACTATTTATAAGATGTTAGGTAAATGCGAAAACATGAGAATATTTATAAGAATATATTAACCAATTTTGCAGCGAATATGTCAATATTGATCAATGCGAGTTTTATGATTTTTTAATGTTCGATCAACAGACAAAATGTACTTTAAGTCGGAGGCCTATATTACTTGAAAAACAGCTTTAAACGTTTACATGTATACAACATCTATAATTACACGTTTTCCCACATTTAAGGAAAAATAAAAGCCTACTTTGTGTTAGATATTAAAATAATTATTTAAAGAATTGTCAACATTTGACAATGATAATGAAATATCTGCATTTAAAAATGGTCCTTAATCGCACATATTCTTTTCTTTATCATATCATAACATGCTATTTAATATTTATGATGCTGTTTGGTATGTAAATAATTTACAAGAAAAATCAGGAAGGTTTGATAGTAAATTCGAACAAAAAAAATTAAATTTGGTAAATTATATAAAAAATAAGATGATGAAAAATCTTCGACGCTCTTTCGGTCTTTCTAAACATAACACAATGGTACGTCATCAGTAACACATAATCGGTGAAGTGACCCATTCGTTAAGAAAACAAAACAAACATAAATGCCAAAGACAGCAGCTCAGCAAGCTCAGTAGGTTATATTGTTTCCAAATTTACATTTGTTTGGGGTTGTTTTTTTTGGGGGGGGGGGGGGTGTTGTTGTTGTTGTGTTTTTTTTCGTTACAACTGATATTAACCTGATATATAGTATGATTACAAATAACGAACGCGAGAGACGCGGTTTCTTCCTCACCCCCATGTTTATTAACAAGATGTGTGTGCGTGTATCACGTGACCTCCGTTCATTTACAAATAAGGATGTAACATACACTTAGTGATAACGTCAGATTTTTCTAACGATAACTATGCGACTATTTACATTCTGACAGCCGCAATTGTTTTTTTTAATCTTTTGAAGACTATCTCTAAAATCTAGATAAATTGTAATTCCTCGGAAGCATTAATCACAACAAAATCACATCAAAATTGCAGACTCGGCCCGACTGAGTCTGTACATGAGGGATGATGAAAATGTGCAACATCCTACTAACTCCCCCTCACACCGATTTGAGCGGTACCGAGTTTTCAACACTTACAAGTGCCGGAATCAATGAAACACATACAACATGCAAAAGTACTGTTTGTACTTCTATCAAACGTATATGAAATGTCACAGGATCTTTAAAATCTAGAATTTAAAGTTGATATTAACAGCCATATTTGGGACGGTTGTAACCTGTATCAAGGAGTATTATATACAAGTACCGTATTCGGAGATAAAAAAAACCTTTAATTTTCCTCAAAGGTGTATTTTTCCCTATATACTTATCTGAAAGTTACGACAGACGTATAATTATATAAGAGCTAATTTTTGAATCTCTTACCCGAAAATAGTAATATTTAAATTTTTCTAGCTGATTGTTAATTTTCGGGATGTAATTCGTGAAAGGAAAATTGTGATCATATCTAACTCGAAGGTAAAGATGAAAGTCGATTGCCTAGCCCAACAAATATGTTTGAATGTCTAATTTAAATGTGGATTGTCTAGACAAAATGTAGATTGCCTAGACAAAATGTAGATTGTCTAGCACAACATTCAATTAAAACATGGTACATTTTGAAGATCTATTTTTGAGCTCGCACGCAGCAGAACATCGACAAAATCGAAATAGCTGCACGGTGGGTTACTAAGGACTATTCTACATACAGCAGTGTCTCCTTTATATAAGATAAGTTAGGTTGGCGTTCACTAGAAAATAAGAGAACTGATGCCAGACTCCTAATGTTTTACAAGATTGTGCACGGACTGGTTGCAGTGCCTAAACCCCTTTCAATATGTTCAGTCCTCCCCCGCCTTACCTGACACTCGCATCCTCTTTCTTTCAGGCAGATCTTCACTCCATGTAACAACCACACATGTTCTTTTTTCCAACAACTATAGTCCTCTGGATCTCACTGCCATCTGAAGTTGTGAAGGTCCCTTCCCTGGACCAAATTAAACAGGGAATGGCCTCTCTTCCTCGCATTTAAAATGAAAATATTGTTTTAATCTGCTTAAATTGTGTATTTTCTCTCTTTAACTATCAACTTTTTATTCCAACTGTTACAAATACGTGTACGGTATTTACTTTTATTTTTTCTTATAGATAGACAAACTAAGACTAGACTGACTTTGACTGACTAAAATATGATAAACAAGATCGACAAGGAAAGGCGGCACTCAATGAACGCAGCCCCCACCCGACCAGCAACAAGCGCCAGCTGCAAGGAGCCCAGGAGGACCCCAAAGAAAAACAGGACAGGGCACAAGGCAGAGTACGGGCAGGCAAACCACTACATCAGAATACATAATTAGTAACTTATAAGGAAATAAAACAAAACAAATAAATGATTTAATATAAGGCCCGTAATGTCAAAATGCACAGGGGAAGGGGACATGAGACACGGGGAAGGGGGGGGAATAAAATAAATAAAAACTAGGGACAAAGGGAAGATACTTACCGTAGACGAGCAACAACAAGAGACACGAGCAAAAGTGTCACCAAAACAGTATAAAACAACATAGACATACATCTGAGGAACACAGAGGGGCGCCGCCTTGGAACGGTCAGCAGCATAATAATGACTACTGGGGAGTTTAAACCGGTTAATGGTGCACCAAACCTCGCTCTTAGCCCCACCATGTTCCTATAAACGAGACAGTGTAAATAAAATGAATCCCCGCCAAGTGAAATTCTAACAGTTGTTATGGTTACAAAAGGTTAAATAAGTAAAACACCAAAATGATCATGTAGAAACATATAAAAGTAAACCCAATGACCATAACAAAAGTACTCGATGTCTTAAAGGAAGACAGAGCAACAAGAAAATCACCTACAAGGGCCCGACGAAGCAAGACAGAAGACAAACATTAAGGCAATTCAGTCCCAAAGGGCTTTAAGAACTGTCCATCATATAGTCTCCCACTTGGCCCGTCAGATGTAATCAAAAGAGGAAAGCGTAGTGTCCAACTGTAAATGGGTTGAACACTAAGCATGCGGTATGTCTTAAAATAGTAGGGTCATAACCCCTTTTAATAAAACGTTTTATAATTTTAGTAAACACAACAGAAAAATTACAATGACCCAAGAACTTACGAAGTTTGTAAACAACATCACCGTAAAAATCAGACTGGCTAATCCCTTGTCGCAGAAGTGTTTTAGATCACTATTGAATTTTGAAATTAAATCAAAGTTACGATTGTAAAATTTTGTAAAATATTTACGTAATTTATAATAGCGGTAGCCCTGTTTTAGAAGCTTACCGGTAATGAAAATATTTCGCTCGTTAAAATCCTTTACGTTGCTACAAGCTCTAGCAAATCTAATTAACTGAGATATATAAACCCCGTAAGATGTTGCGTGCGGTACGTCTCCATTCAAATGAGGATAATTTACTATACTAAAATCAAAGTCATTTTATCATAAATTTTCGTGTGAATCGAATTGTTTTTGATAGTGATATGAAGATCCAAAAATGATGTAGTTAAATTTCAAGAATTCGTTTTATTAAGTTGTAGCTCCGTAGGATAAATATTAGACACCATTTGATCAAAAAAAGAATTATCTAAATTAAAAATGTCATCAAGATATCTGGAAGTGTTATTAAATGCTGATATAACATCTTGTTGTGTATTTTCAGAGAGACTTAACATAAAATCTCTTTCATAGCAATACAAAAACAAATCGGCGACCAGGGGTGCACAATTAGTACCCATAGGAATTCCTATGATTTGCTTGAATAGGGTATTACCAAACCTGACATAAATATTGTCTAAAAGAAAAGAGAGTGCTCTACAAACTTCGTCACAGGTCTACATAGTATATTGTTTAACAATACAGTTTGTAAAGAAGGCTTTTTGAGAGTTACATGCAAGAAATGTAACCTTTTCCCGTGCAAAGGTTTTCTGAATAAGGGAAATTAGTTTATCATTAATTAAATTATGTGGCAGTGTAGTATAAAGGGTATAAAAATCGTATGTACTGACAGTTGAAGCCCGATAGTTCTTAATTTTTAATTAGTCCCCTACCGGTTTAACCGGAGGGGACTTTAGGTTTACCCTCCGTCCGTCTGTCTGTCTGTCCGTCTGTCTGTCTGTCTGTCAGTCCGTCAGTCCGTCCGTCCACAAAACTGGATCCCGCGATAACGCAAAAAGTACTGAAAATATTTTTATGAAACTTGATATATGGATAGATGGCAGTATGGAGATTATGCACGTCTTTTTTTTTCTTCCTATGTTGAAAATTCTGGTTGCTATGGCAACAAATAGTCTGAAAATATGGCAAATTTAACACATAAACTGGATCCAGTGATAACTCAAAAAGTACTGAAAATATTTTTATGAAACTTGAAATATGGGTAGATGGCAGTCTGGAGATTATGCACATCTTTTTCTTTTCTTCTTATGTTGAAAATTCTGGTTGCTATGGCAACAAATAGCCTGAATTTCAAGATTTATGATTTAAATTTTTCAGCTTTTTCACTATATGTTCTTTTATTTCTTAAGGTGTTTACTTCAAACTTTAAATATAAGTTTCTGGTCATCAACCACATCATATGTGACAAGGTTTATAACTCTAGCACAAAAAATATCAGTATTACCTCCCTTGAACTTAGATTTTTTAGGGGAAAAAATGTTGTCTTTTTTAAATAACTTCTTTATTTCCTAATGTATCTACTTCAAACTTCATATATATGTTTCTTATTATCACTCGACATTTTTGAGAAGGTTAAATACTCTAGCAAGACTATTTCCAGAATTATGTCCCCCTTGAACTTAGATTTTTTTCGAGAAACTGGTATTTTCACTCCAACTTCTTCATTCCTTATAGGATTTACTTTAAAATCCCACATCGTAATAATATGACAAGGTTGTATAAACATAATTTCCTTACTAAGCATGGAAACTTAACACATTACTGTGATATAGACAAACTTATTTTATTATGTTTTGTGGTCGATATTTTCAAATACAGACTTCATCCTCAAATTCATTATAAATGGCAATACACAGGAGTGTATGACAATTAAAGAACTTTTTGAGGGACCGGTAGGGGACTACTGTATTGCCTGCAATACTATCAAATGCTTGTTTATCCAGAATTTCACCGGAATTCTTAATGGACCAAAATAGATGTTTGCCTGTATTTTCGTATACTTTATCACAGTATCTAATTACATGTGTTTTAATGGCAGTCAAACAAGACGTCAATAAAATAGAAAGTTTAGTTGTTGTGCTAGATGTAGAATTAGCAATGAATCTGGCTTTGTAAGGTTTTTTATGTAATTTAGGAATCCAATACATAATAGGAAGTTTTAGTTCTTTTTCATCGATTCGGACTTTTAGACTGGATATATTAGTAACATGATTGTTAACAATGTCTTTTTCAGAAGCAGTAGTTTTAGAATACGCATTAGTGCTATTAAGTTCTTTATGTAAAACGTTAATGTAATGGATACGTCATATTATGATATTATTAGCCGCCTTGTCCGCTGGTACCAAAACAAATTTTGAGTGAAAAGCTAGAATATCCTTTTTTAGATGTCTTAAAGTAAGTCTCGGTTTAGGTGGAAGAAGATGTTCATTTCCACGATAAAAATTAATACGTGAATCAATAATTTTGAAAATGTTACGTTTCCAAGTAGCTAGAGCATTACTATCAGCATTTTCACGGCGACACTATTTACTTGAAAAATCCTCAATTGTTTCAGCAATCTGACAACGACAAGCATTAAAATCAATTTCTGAGGGAATTCTGTATTTAGGTCCTTTTAAGATAAATTACGAATAAGACTAGACTAGACAGACAGACAAACAGACAGATCCAGTGTCTATTCTAGGATTTGAAAAACAAGGGGACTTTTATTTGAAAGTGAGAATTTATTATATTTGTTGATTTTTTCCATTCTTTCTCTGTGTAAATTTTTTCCCTGTCTCTGAAGAAATAGGGGGGGGGGGGGGTATTTTCAAAAACATGAGTGTCCCCCCCCCCATCCCCCCTGCTAGAATGGACACTTATAGATCTGAACATCGATTCAACGTCGATTCAACTATATTTCAATAGTTATATGATTTTAAAATATTAGAATTAAAATGTACTAAAGTCGGCGTAAACCAGACAAACGAACTAAAAGATACCATATCACTATCACAGCACTGGGGAAAGTGCGGTGTGCTGCCAGAAGACATGTCATGTTTCCTCTTTGTTTGCAACATAAAGGTGTTTCCTATGGAACAGAAAGTAAATTATTCAAATAATTTGAAATTTTATTTTTCGAAATCCTATTTTATCCTATCATTTTGTTCTGCTTCTTACTGTTTCAGATCGACAGATTGCACTTAAGGAAGGTAAAGTGTCTTGTTACTTTATTTATCTAACATACAATATAGTGCCAAACTGAAATTTAAATATTAATATGGATCAAATATACTATACTTAGAGACTATCGTATTATATAATCATTTACTTTGTTGTTTTTTTTTCATGCAATATCTAATTTTGATTTTTTTTCGCGTTTTTGTCCAATATAACTTTCTTTATTTGATACGGGTTTTGAGGATTCGGAGGAAAATAAAAATGAACTATTTAAATTTAGATATATTTTATGTTGTTCCAATTTCTTCTTTTTTTTTTCTTTTTATCATATAGATTTAAACGGGGAGTATATTGAATTTGGATTAAAGGCAAATAAACCTTACTATTTGCCTTTGACAAGATATAGATTGAAGATTACAGAAAAGGAAAGGGCAAAACTATGGAAAAACCAATTCGAGGTAAACAGTTAGTACCAGTTTATTATTTCTGAAGTTATTGCATATATAAGTTTGCCGTTCGTTTGTCTGTCTGTTCGTCTGTCCGGGCGAACGAGATAACACTTGTTGGGTACCAAGAACAATTGATAACAGTAAATTACATTCGTTCCGTCAGTATTGTTGGATACTTTAAGGGTTATTGGGTATTTTAACAAAAGAAATGTCCAATGAATGACATCCGTGAAGTTTGTACGACAGTCTGTCCGTACGGACTCACTCCTCATTATGTGATGCATATCCGTTTTATGGAGTGAAAAAACGCTGCTTATGGGATTTTTGAGATCAAAGAAGATAAAACAAAAAGAACGTATTTGTTAAACAGAAATGCCCCTTGCTCAGATTCTTATCAGTTATAATATTAAAAAGAATGATTACACAGAAAAATTGCCGGAAAAAATGTAAACGCAATTAAATAATTTGGCGCTGTGTAATTGTGCAAAAATATAAACTGGAAAGGCATTGCTATGTCTTGTGATGAAAATGAAAAATATTCAATTTTATCAAACATATATATAAAGGCAAGACTTCACCTTGATCCCATGTTACCACAAATTCCATCCCAACCTAAAGGACCACCTTAGGTACGTTCCTTATTATTATGAGACATTGAAAAAAACATGTGTAGAAATCCCTAATTAGCTCCTTTGACCTTGACCCACTGACTCCTCTTTCTATCAACCTACTAAAAATGAAAAACATCTGTCAATAAATAACAGCTGTATGGGCAAAAGTGTAATAATCTATGTTTAGCACTGGTAATATCGACCCAACTGACTTTTAACTCCATCCTAAACGAAAAATATATTTGTCAATTAATAAAGGTTATATGTGTTAAAGTGTTAACATATCTTTTAAGCACTGGTGACCTTGACCCACTGATCCCTACCTTAATCAAAAGGAAGAATTCCATGCAAGCTATATCCCTACACAATACAAAGTTCACCTGTCAATAAATTAAGGCTGTATGAGCACAAGAGTAATCAAAGTGCTGAAGGCACTGCAGTTGGGACGTTCTTGAAGGATCAAAATAACCATTTTTTACTATTTCGGGGGCAGATAATTCAATGAGTGAAGGGTGTTGCCGGTTGATAAATATAAAGTGCACAATTCAGTTAATGAACAGTAGTGGATACAATTATGCTATGACATACATGTTCAAATATAATATTTAGGTAACATGTACGTGAAAGTCCATCACAAACTGTTTTTGGCCCTTTTAGACAAAAGCACCAAGTGAAATAAGAGCTACAAGAGGAAACTGCAAGCTCGACTTTTTTTACACATGACATAATAAAGGGAGACAAAGCTATGAAAAAACAAGATATGTTTGTGAAACATGTATGCCCCCTATCAGAAGCCAATTTGTCATGTGATCAGGTTATTATGCACAACTTCTGACCCAGTGAACAAAATATGACACTGACCCCTTGACCCTAAAATCAATAGGGGTCATCTACTGGTCATGACCAATCACCATACTAAGTTTGAAGTTCTTAGGCCTAAGCGATCTTTAGTTATTGATTGGACACCGTTTTTCCTTACAAGGTCAATGTGACCTTGACCTTTGACCCCAAAATCAATAGGGGTCATCTGCTGGTCATGACCAATCACCATACCAAGTTTGAAGTTCCTAGGCCTAAGCGTATTTTAGTTATTGATCGGAAACCGTTTTTACTTACAAGGTCAATGAGACCTTGACCTTTGACCCCAAAATCAATAGGGGTCATTTGCTGGTCATGACCAATCACCATACCAAGTATTAAGTTCCTAGGCCTAAGCGTATTTTAGTTATTGATCAGACACCGTTTTCACTTACAAGGTCAATGTGACCTTGACCTCTGACCCCTTGACCCTAAAAATCAATTGGGTCATTTGCTGGTCATGACCAATCACCATACCAAGTTTTAAGTCCCTAGGCCTAAGCGTTCTTTAGTTATTGATCGGAAACTGTTTTTACTTACACGGTTAATGTTACCTTGACCTTTGACCCCAAAATCAATAGGGGTCATCTTCTGGTCATGACCAATCACCATACCAAGTTTGAAAATCCTAGGCCAAAGTGTTCTTTAATTATTGATCGGAAACCATTTGGTCTACGGACCGACGGACCAACAGACAGACAAATGCAAAGCAATATACCTCCTCTTCTTTGAAGTTGGGATAATAATCAATTGTGATATAAATATATTAAATTTTCTGTATCAGTATCAAGAAAACACTCAAATGGTCAATATTTTTGCATCACATTATATGAATGTGGCCATGTCATTGGAACTTATGGTGGCTTTAAAGTGTTCACTGCACTTCTCATGCTAATCTCTGTCACTGTATGAAGTTTCAATCAAATTCCTTCAATATTTTAATCCTCTCTCTGAACATTCAAAAACTAAGTAATGTAGAATTTTTGTTATTTGACACAGCACTTCTGCTCACTAGTCTCTACAACTGTATTTAGTTTGAGTGAGATATCATTGAAAAGATTTACTCCAGACAACCAATATTTTTAATGTTGATGTATTATAAGAGATGATAATTGTAAAAATTATGGTTCTATGAAAATGCACTTCCTTTCACTTGAATGTTTTTGCTGTGTAAAATTTAAATCAAATTCCATCAACTCTTTTCCAGTATTTCTCTTGGCAAGCATAATTAAGTTATGTATTATTAAAAAGAAAGATAATTAAAAAAGCTAAGGAATGCAGTTATGGTTCTTTGACACCTTGGCAAATTTGAGTCTGTACAACTGGGTGTAGTTTCAGTGATAGTTTGGAATAAGCATTTTTAGCTTAAGGGAGATAATTAAAACATGAAGCAAGGTAGAGTTATGTTTCTTGGACACTGCACTTCCTCTCAAAAGTCTCTATCACTTTGTGAAGTTTACATAAAATCCCTTTAATACGTATCTAGTTATATTCATATTCAGAACAAGAGTGTGAAGGACGGATGTCTATCTAAGTTCACAATGTGTTTTTTTTTCTTTAATCACCTAAAATCTCAAAAACACCATAAGAAACATATTTTCCTCCCATGACTTCCCCATAGGTACAAGTTCCCCACAAGTAAAAGTATATATAGAATGAACACGGCTATTTATCCATAATATCAATTGAGTCCATACAGACAGATGGTTAAGACCGCAACTGTATTCTCTCCCTTTTGAAGAGCATAAACTATAATAACATGCTAAATCTCTGTATGGTTCTATATCAGATACCAGTACGATGAACCTTGCTTTTGTACCTTTTGAGTAATATCAGAATGCAGATTTCATTGACATACAGAAAGGGTTAGCCTTTAGTCCCCTCTTGGTGATAACAGAAGGGGACTAATAACAACAATTTATTGATAATTCTAGTTTCAATTCTCAGGTTCATTACTTTTCATCAAACCAGGCAAGCTAAGATACATGTTATACTAGCTCTGAATGTATTTACACAACATTGCTAAACATTACACAATATTTAATAAATTTTGGAATGTGCAGTCATATGTTACACAAGTCCCAGGAGCTTCAATTCATGGAAACTTTTGGGGAAACAGTCAAAATATCACAATTGGTTTAATCTATCACTGCTGGGTAAGTGTCATGGTTTTGTTTGAAGCCAAAACAACTAGAGTTAACATTTTCCTTCAACACAATGTTCTTGACAGGGGATTCAACTGAAGTGGTAACTCAGACTACCCCTCTAAAATAGTCCAACTATATGTAGTCCAAAGTGTTCATATCGGTGCCTATACAGTTATGATCACTACATCTGGAAACTGGAGATTCCCACAGACTGTGGTGCTAATCTTCATTTGCTTGACAGTAACACATGTCCACCTTAAAAAAATGCAACAACAATTATATGAAGACACTGAAAAAATTTGAAAAAATGTTTTAAATTTTCTTATTTGTCTCTTCTTATATACATTCATGATGCAGAGCACTAGATTTGTGTGTCTGTCATACAAAATGACTTTCAATAACACTATTTAATTTTTAGATATATTTGAAATACAATTTCTTTAATAAATACTCATATTAATACTGACTTCCTTTTTGTGATATTTTTTCTGTCACATATGTTCAGACAATATACAATTAATTTGTTTAGAGGGCATACAATTTAAAAGTATAATTATTTATTTGCTACAAATAAATGTAAATTATGGTTAGTTTAATAACCAATATGAATGTTTCAAAGATTATCACTTCAAACTTTAAAAACAGCCTGTCAATTAAGCAGATCTTAGCAATATTAAAGGCACACTAAACAGAAAAACAATGGTCAATCAAAGGGTAGGGAAATATTTTTGTACATATTTAAATCATTTGGTGGGAAAACAATCACTTCACAGCTGTGCTTTGCTATTGAATATTTTCATTTGTTTCAATCTTGAATAATCAAAATGTAAACAATGTTCATAAGGATGAACTGTATTGTTAAATTCGTATAAATATTGAGGTCTTGTTCAAGGCAACAGTATTGTAAATTTTGCAGTTCCTTGTAATGCCCTGTATGATTGATTTGTACAACCTTAAAACACCATACTATGATATTTCATGTAAGTGATCATTTTCAGCATAGGAAAAAGACTGTCATAGGCAGAATCTTAATGCCAATTGACAGAAAATTTTGAAGTATGTTCTCAACTTACACTATAATAAACTGTGAGCATGCACTGACACTCTTATTTAGGCTGTACTATATATGAACAAGTCTTGGACTATTTCAGTATGTAGATTAGAAATGCAAACTAAACAATTTCAGTTTCAAGCCTTTTCCTAGACATATTTTAGGAAAAATTTCCTAGCACAGGTTAGGAAATTTTGCATCTTAATTGGGAAAAATATTCAGCACCATGTACAAAGTTGTTTATCCAACAAATTGTATATCATGTACAAAATTGTTTATCCAACAAATTGACTTAATATGTCATTCAAAGCATAAAAAATACATAAAAATGACAATAAAATGTGTTTTTGAACATCCTATGTCTGGTACCATATTGGATTGAAATGGAATGAAGAAAAATTGTCATCTTTGATAACAGGAATTTTGACTCGATTATGATTTTTTCTAAACTTGAAAAAAATAAGCATATTTGGCATTGTTTGCCACTGGGAATGGGTCAGGTAATCTGGCCTGTGGTGATACTGGTAAAAAGGCATATGTTTTCATGAATACTTTTTGGAAAATAGTTTGATTTTTGAAATATACATCAAATATCATACAAGTACCTGTTGTTTGTGATCATCTTCTTGTCTAAATTCTTTAATCTTATTCTTTTTTCTAGCTTATTACATGTACCAGCCTTTCCAAGTGAATATTGGAGTAAATGATCTTTTATTTCCCTGAAAATATCAATTTAGAGATTTCATCTTCAAAATTATCTAATACTTCTCTTTTAGTGTGTACAATGTATATATATATATATATGTGTACACTATAATATGATTGGGTACAGCATGTAATGACATAAAATTTGAAAATTTATGATAATAATATTTCTTCATTTACTCCGCATATTACCACTAAAATAGAAAATGTTCTTATCATTTTATTATGATATTTATTTATTACATGACGTGGATATGTGAATAAAATGTGAATATCAGTATTATCAAAAATTGTTAAATGTCTAATTAACACTGATTAAATTACTTCAATCATGTAGTGAGAACAGGTATAGATCATTTCCAACAGCCTTGCTGTTGTGTTGACATTTTCACAACATGGTGTGTCTGGGGTTCAAATCCCTTTCCGTGCCTGAAGATTTTTCAGGTTAACAATTATCATGGTGGCAGTGATTTTTTTTTTCAATTTTCAAAACAACCTGTGGCTTTCTGAAGGGGAAAATATAGCTTAAAATAATTAAGAAAAGGGGAAAATCAAATTCCAACCACTGAGAATGGAATTTACCCATACATTTAAAAAGATTCAATTCTAATTCAATTTAAAGGGATTCCACTGAGGTATTTTGACATGATGGCACTAAAAATATTTTTTTCAGATAAATGTACCATTTTATGTAAGTTTAGACCACTAATCTTTGTGCAAACTTTCAGATCATTCAAGCACTTCGTTTTTCCAGAACAATTTAATATTCAAAATATGAAAAAAATATGCAAAATGAAAAGCTTTTTAACGCTTTTCATCCAAATCTAGCTAAAAAAAAGCATAAAAATATG
Source organism: Ruditapes philippinarum (assembly GCF_026571515.1). NCBI lineage: Eukaryota > Metazoa > Mollusca > Bivalvia > Venerida > Veneridae > Ruditapes > Ruditapes philippinarum. Next base: position 86,126 of record NW_026859239.1, read on the forward strand.
TTCAATTTATTTCAAAGTATTTTTCTTAACTATCTTTGCATATTTCTGTTTAAAGTGCCCTAACTAATTTATGTTTTTAGGCTTTTAAAGCTCAGTGGAGTTCCTTTAACATGCATGGTAATAGCAGAGGCTATCTATAGGGACAGCTTTCTGTCTTCTAGCTGATGTTAAGTTATCCTCCTGTGAAGAATGTGCACAGGGGTTTTAGGGGAAAATATTACATGTAGCATTTTCAGGGGAAAATATACCTATTTTGGGGCTACTGGTTAAACAGCCTTTAAAAAAGAGCTAAATGGCTCATATTGAGGGTTAAATCATTTTTTTTCTAATCTTTCATAGAATACCTTTATTCATTGAATAAGTTTATAACTTAATGAATGTATAAACATGAAGATAAAATAAAATTATTCTGAAATATTTGAGAATGTGCCCCATTTGGTAGCGACGTTACGGCCGTGACAAGACCAACAAATTGTAGGCGTATATGCCAGTTTTCCCTGTAAAGGCAGACATCTGTGTAAAATCAATTTGTAACATCTGTCGGTTATGCAGTCTAAAAATTGAGACTAGGCTACAGTAGGTTCGAAATGTCTTGGGGTCGAAATGTCTTGGGGACGAAAGACTTGAGATCTCCCAAATTACTTAATAATAAATAATAATAATAATAATATCTTTATTTAAAGAAGGTTACACATTAAGAACATACAATAACAATCATATATATCTTATTTCCAATGTGGCCTTCTGAAATAGAAAACAACAACAACAACAACAGGATATGCATAGGTAGAAAAATGAATGTATAATATGTAATTTTTAAAATATTACAACTCATATATTTTCGACAGACACTCAACAATTTGTTTAAACATATACGTATATTGCATCATTCGTTCGTTCATATATTTATTCGTTCATTCACTCATTCATTCACTCATATGAACATCAAGATATTCATTCACTCATATGAACATCAAGATATGCTTTGTATTTTTCTTTAAAACATTTAAGGTTATTAGCATTACGAATATTTAAAGGTATATTGTTCCAAATGTTCATGCCATAATAAGAAAATGTGTCTTTAATATAATTTGTTTTAGGTCTTGTCCATAATACAATATCTTTTCGTGACCTAGATCTTAAGTTATATATTTTGTTGTCGGATAAAGTCATCAGTTCTGTCATATAAGTCGTGCCATGTTATTTAAAGTTTTAAAAACAAGCACCGCCGTGTGGTATTTACATCTGTCAAGGAACGGTAACCAATTAAGAGTTTCGAATAGATTTATTGACGGAGATCTTTGAGGTTCCTGTAAAATGATTTTAGCAATTCGTTTTTGTAACTTACAAACATTATTTATGTACTTTGTGTTTCCTTTACCCCATATAATACAACAATAGTCCATAATGGGCAATATATATGCATTGTAAAACAATAATTTCATATCAAAGTGCAAAAAATACGATATTTTTTTCAATAAGGCAATTTTTCCGTTAAGTTTTCTACAAACATTGTCAATTTGCAAGTGCCATTTTAAGTTGTTATCTATGCAAATACCCAAGACTTTTTGATCAGTTACATTTTCAAGAGCTATTTCATTTATCTTAAGAATTAATTTTCTCATAATATTTACTTTTTGTCTTGTTCCTATTACCATATTTCGAAATTATTAACGAAAGTTTAAGTCCTCGGAACGAACTGACATCAATAAATAAACTTACTATTATTATTCATCAAATTAATAACATATTTGCTTTAAAACTTACCTTATGGGCTATACAGGTCGATATGCTTGTCAAGTAGGTCATATAGTAAACCGGAAGTTGTCGAATTCATATGAGCCGTGTCACGACAAAACCAAAATAGTCCGTGTGCGACCAGCATGGATCCAGACCAGCCTGCAATCCATGTTGTTCGCTATCAGTTTCCCTACTTGAAGTAGAGTTGGTAAGCGAACAGGATGGATCCTGATCTTGATTCATGCTGGTCGCAAACCCATTATGTTGGTTTTGTCGTGACTCGCCTCATATGTACCAATTAACATTCCATTCATAGAATTAATCAACCTTTCAAATTATATCTGCTACATTTCTAATACCGTTATTCAAGCTCAATTGCAAATGATTTTCAAAAAAAATAATTTTCTTATCTCTCTTCTATTCGCAATAAATCAAAGTTTTCAGAAATACAGAGCACTATTTTTTACTCGCGGCGGTTATGCGTCAGTCATGGTCGGATGAACACTATGAATTCAACATACCTGCAAAATGTTAGAATACAATATAGCATATAGAATGGTGATGAAACGTCACTGCAGTGGGCGTTACCCTGTATGGTTGGAAATTTCGGGTTTGTAAGTACACTAGTTGGGACTACGTCCCAACTAAAAATTGTATTTTTAACACTGGCGACCTTGATTTAACTGACACCTAACTCCATTCAATAAAGAAAACCTCAAATTTATGTTCTTACCAAATATAAAAAGTCTATAAATCTGTCAAAAACATGAGGTAAATATACCTGTAAAAGTTTAAAACCGTTTTTTTTTACATTTGTGACCTTGACCTTGGCCCAAATGAACCCATTACTATACTCAAATAAGGTGGGTCTTCCTTTGCATGTTTGTATTAAACATGAAAAACGTCAACTAAAAAATAAAGGCTGTTTGAGCAAAAATGTTTAAATTTATTTTTTTTACCAGCGACATTGACCTTGACCCAAGAAACCACTAACTCCACAAAACATTAGAGGATGATTAATGGTATCCACCTACCAAATCTGAAATATATCATTAAATGAATTGAGTAATAAGGAGAAATTTAAGATAAATCCAACTTGTCGGAATAGGTTAATTTACAATGCCCTATTTTTAAAGTGACAAAAAAAGGAAATAAATAGAAAAAATGGCTTACAAAGTTAAATAACTTGGCTATATCAAGTACATTGTATTGATGAGTAAGTGTGAAAATTATGAAGTCCTTAGTATAGATAGAACTAAAATTATATCCAATTTGCCAGTTCATATTAGCCATTATTCATTTTCTTAGTGCTGAAAAGGGCAATAACTTAGTAAAAGTGGAACCCATAGCCATGTAACTTGCCCAGATAATGTTATTTGTATTGATTAGTAACTGTGTAAATTATGAAGCAATTGGTACAGGAAGAACTTAAGAAAAATCCTTCTTGTCGTTATAGGTTAACCTCGAACGGACAGACGCCCTGTCTGTCTGACTGACGGACGGAAGGTTCAATTACTATATTCACGGGGGCATAAAAACATAAGGTCTTCTTAGGGTGAACGTCAGTGCTTCCAAAATAACTGGATCCCGTGAAAAAGTGCTGAAAATATTTTTTTATAAGACTTGATATATGGATAACAGTATCGAGAGTGTGCACTTTGTTTTGTTTATTACTATCAGGTTGCTTTTGGAGCAATAGACTTAGAATGTGGCAAAAATTGCAATATATTGTGAATTCAAAAAAAGTACTGAAATTTATTTTTATAGATTTGAAATACATTGATGGATAGATGGCAGTATGGACATATATGCATCTGATTTTAGCTCGTCTTTTTCGAAGTAAAAGACAAACTATTATCAATGTGGCCATACCTGGTGACATTTCGGGTACATTAGTCGATTTTTTACCGTATCAGGTATGTTTTTTTCTTGACGACTTCGCGGTGACTCAATCGATTTTGATCAGATAAGGCGCAGAGTACCCGTAATTATATCAGCTACCCACGGTAAATAAAAATTTTGTAAACCCCTGAATGTTTTTTGAGAACATTTGAGTACAGTTTTGTTTTCATAGCCGGGCCGAGGGGAAACGTACAAACTCATTTATCACAACAAGCGATTCTAGCAAGTCGTCCGTTCTTTTTCATTGTATCTTAGAAAACTGAATGCTATATCTTATAAATTGACTATGTCTAAAGTATCTTGTGAATGCAGTGATGTTCTAGCATATTTTAATAAAGTTATGTTGAAAAGGTAAGGAACAAACTGCTATTTTAAAAAAATACGGTACACACAAATTTAGATCCAAATAACTAATAGTGGTTACAAAAAGACAAAAATTACCCTTTATCTCCAACAAAACCATCAGTTTAAAGAAAATGGTGTTTAATTCCAGAGGACCAGCCGTTCAATGGATAGTTCTATAAGAATTATGTACTGAAAATGTAAATGTGTTTGAAATAAGAAACGGCAACGAAAGGAACAGTTCATCCCTTTACTGTAGAATCAAACCGTTTCTTTGCATCCAACTAAAACTGTTGTGTACAGTATTTTTATGCCCCCATTCGAAGAAGAAAGGGTATATTGTTTTGATAATGTCGGTCGGTAGGTCGGTCGGTCTGTCCGTCTTTAGACCACATGGTTTCCGCTGATTATCTTGAAAACTATTTATCACAAAGTCTTCATATTTCACATACTGATTGGTCATGACTAGTAGATTTTTGGCTCATTAAGTCAAAAGTCGAAAAATATGATAAACAAGATCAACAAGGAAAGGCGGCGTTCAATGAACGCCAAGGTCACAGCGGCCTTAAATGTCAGAGTGCTTTCCGCTCATTATCTTGAAAACAATTAATCACAAAGTCTTCATATTTCACATACTGATTGGACATAACTAGAAGATGACACCTGTAGAGTTTGGGGTGACTAGCTTCAAAGTCAAGGTCACAGGGGCTTTTAATGTCAGAATGGTTTCCGCTGATTATCTTGAAAACTATCACAAAGTCTTCATATTTCACACAGTGATTGGCCATAACTAGTAGATGACCCCTAGGAAGTTGAAATGTCAGAATTGTATTCGCTGATTATCTTAAAAATATTCATCACAACGTCTTCATATTTCACATATTGATTGATCATAACTAGTTTATGACCCATATTTATTTTGAGATCACTAGTCCAAAGGTCAAGGTCACAGGAGCATTAAATGTCAGAATGGTTTCCGCTCATGATCTTGCTTACTATTCATCACAATGTCTTTTATTTATACAGTGATTGGTCATAACTTTTAGATAGCCCCTAATGATTTATGGGTCATAAGGTCAAAGGTCAAGGTCTCAGGGTCTTAAATGTGAAAATGGTTTTTGCTGATTATCTCGCTATCTATTTATCAAAAAGTCTTTATATTTCACATTTGGATTGGTAGTAACTCGTAGATGATCGCTATTGATTTTGGGATCACTAGTTCAAAAGTCAAGGTCACAGGGACATTGAATGGTTGTATGGTTACCGCTCATTATTTTGAAAGCTTTTTAACACAAAGTCTTCATATTTCACATATTGCTTAGTAATAAATAGTAGATGACCCCTATTGATTTTTGGATCACTAGTTCAAAGGTCAAGGTGACAGGGAGATTGAATGGTTGTATGGTTCCCGCTCGTTATTTTGAAAGCTATTTATCACAAAGTCTTCATATTTCACATACTGATTGGTCATAACTAGTAGATGACCCTATTCATTTTTGGGTCACTAGTTTAAAGGTGAAGGTCACAGGGGTCTTAAATGTCAGGATGGTTTCCGCTGATTATCCTGAAAACTATTTATCACAAAGTCTTCATATTTCTTATCTTGATTGGTTATAACTATCATATGACTTCTATTGATTTTGGGGTAACTAGGTTACAGGTCAAGGTCACAGGTGCCTTAAATGTCAGAATTGTTCCGCTCATTATCTTGAAAACTATTAATTATAAAGTCTTAATATTTCACATATTATTAGGTCATTACTAGTAGATGTCCCCTTTTGATATTGGGATCACTATGTCAAAGGTCAAGGTCAAAGGACCCTTGAATGTCAGCATGGTTTCTGCTCATTATCATGAAAACTATGTATCACAAAACTTCATAATATACATATTTAAAAGCCATATGTAGAAGATATCACCTATTTATATTGGGATCACTAGTTCAATGGTCATGGGCCTTAAATGTAAATATGGTTACTGCTTATAACCTTGAAAACTTTTTATCACAATGTCCTCATATTTCACATATTTATTAGTCATAATAGGCTTACTAGTTCAAAGTTGAAGCTCTTTATATTTCACATATTGATTTGTTATAACTAGTAGGTCATTTTTTTCTATAACTAAACACTTCAATGTATCCATTTATGGCAAGTTTCTATAACAAAATATTCAATAATGTGAGTCAGAGCTAGAAATGGGGGGGGGCATATGTGTCGTTCGACATTTCTTGTTCATTTATTTATTTATTTATTTATTTCCGTTTTTAGTAAAACTGTTTATCTATGAATTAATAAATTATATCGAGCTCCCATCACAAAACAATTCATTCGTTCTAAACATCCCTTTTGCACCTTTTGATGACGTCACAATTGTTGTGTTCTGTTTACTTATTTATATTTTTTTCCGTTTTAGTAAAACTGTATATATATTAAATATTAATTATTTAATCGTACTTATTATACGCTGAGGTTCAAAAATACAGTAAGACAGTTACACCCCATTTGCACCTTTGATGACATCATAACTGTTTTGTTAATTTTTCCTTTTATATATTTATCACACTATTATAATTCTGACTTTTCGGTCCCAGGCCACAATGTCGTAATCGGACACATGTCGCTGATAATTTGTGAATCATGGTTAAATGTACTATCTCAATCAATCAATAGTAACAAGCGTATTTTGCGTGATGATAAAGTGGTTTTTTCTCTTCAGGTGTCAGCAGAAATACTTCAGGAAGTCGGGGACACTTTCAATGGATCATACTACATAAGACTCCATCATGTTATTGATCACCAGTATCTACTAATGACGTTCGTGTTTTTGTTTTTCTTGATACTCATCATGATCATCTTCTCAATACTGGTGTTGATGCTGGAAGGGGAAAAAACAGATAAATTAACATCGGCAGAAATGTGTCTTGCGGTTGGTTTACCAACTTGGTTTATATCATATACTGCAAGTATGATAGTCCTTGGTATTTGTCATTGCCGTAGCCTTATGTTGTTTAAACTCGAATTGAAGGTAAAATAATGATAATTTCTCAGCTCTTAAATAAATGAAATAAAATACATTTTACGTATTTTCAACGTACGTGTGACAGATCAAAATGACATTTAAATGACTCGTCAGTTGCGATCAGCTGCATGCAATGCATATAGCAGGCATACAAGTATTGATTGTAGCTTACCGTAAATTAACCATTACAAACAAAACCAAGAATATTTTATTGTATTTTCCTTTTTCACTTCACGGGTAATTAATAGATGTGATTAAGTACTTCCAAATAGAATATTTGAAAAACCATTTGTAAGAGTAAAAATCAATTATATAATATTGAACTGTATGAATGTCTATGGGTACACTTACAACATTTCGTTTTTTGTTGCAGTTATGGACTTTATTACGCGGATCGCTCTGGAAAATAAGTCGACAATACAATAAGCAGACAGGAGTGATTTTTTTCTCAAGGCGAAACTTTTTTGATGAAGCAGTATCCTGTATTTCCCCTTCGTGGTCCGTTAATTAATTAAATCTGAGTATTACAAAATTTGGTTCTCGTTGTCCAGTTTTTCTTTTATCATTTTTACTCGTATTCGAGTATTACATTTAAAATGGTAGATATATGCTATTTACTGCTCACAAACAAGTATTCTGAAAATCATACAAAATTGATTCTTTTTTATCATGAAAAGGTTATGATATTAGTTGCCCGAATTTAAGGTACAACATATGTGCTTTTCTGAATATTTCTTTTAAAAAAAAGAATAGAAAAAAATACATAAATCTCATATCAGCAGTACAACCTAAAACAAGGACATTTAAACCACTAAATTGAAATTTCCTTCAAATATGTTCCAGATTTAAATATTCGGCTACCAAATTGAATATATTTCGCTTACTATAAATAATAGCAGATTATAAAAAGTTTTCAAATGTTATATCTTGAAGCACTATCCTTAACATGTTTGTCAGAAGAACATTCAGTTTTACGTTATGCGCATTAACTTCAAGCCATGCCAGGTAATTCTTTCATGAGAAACATAATAAGAAATTAAGGGCGTATAATGATTTTCTTCTACATTACATTAAAATATTGTGTTAATTTAAAATAGTAACTTCTTCATAATTAGTAAGTTGTAAGCAATTGTATTTTTTCCTCCATTTTTTGAGAAAATTTATATACACATGATATATTTTACTTTATATTAAGAATTTCTTGATTACTTGTTTAATATTTCAAGAAAAAGTTGTCTTCTTTTGTCCCCTTTACAGCTTTACTTTGAACGACAACTTGCAAAAGAAAATAAGGCATATCTGAAGAAATATCTGAAGGAAACACCTGAGGAAAATGAAAGTCCTGAGGTAAAATATTTTTTACTGTGTAAGAGATATCACGTTTAGTTGCGTTTATTTCATAGAATGTTTAAAACATTAATGCGATAGTGATAATTTTATGACAAATACAAACCTGATTTCTCATATCGGTCTCAATATTAGTCTCTATTAAATGTAACAACCATCTGACATGTAAAAATATCAGGAATATTTCTAACAAACGATATGTTCATATCATTTAATATAATACAGCTTTACCTGTTAATTTTGAATAAAAACAAATATGAAACAACCGGAACAGGGTTCAGGTGTGCGTGTGTATGCGCATGTGTATGCGTGTGTGTAACTAATGCAAAATATTAATTTGTGTTTTGATTTGACTTTTATACCTCGCAGGAATATACATTACGGATGTTTGATTCATTCTTGGCAACCAGTTGCCGTCAACTAATGGACATAAGTTCGAGGGGCAGCAGGCATAACATGAATAATGGTGCAAAATGTGTATGTCTTCTCGTTGATGATTGGCTGAAAGACTTGTCAAAAGACTCTTAGTGTAAATTCTTTGTAACAAACAATATTTGTTATTTTACACCAAACAATGATTGCGTAATGTATTAGAACTACCAAAATGTAATGACTTGAAACAGATTGTGTACGCTGTATTAAGGAAATTTCGGTCGACCAATGATTTGCAAGATTTTCAAAATTCTATAAATATGCGCAAGAAGTTTTAAAGACTTCTTATATCAAAAACTCCTTTACCAGCATCACAAACGAAAAGAATTAATCAAATGTAGTAAAGGTCCTAAAACATTTTGGCAAATGGTGAAATCTAGACAAAAGAAAGATGAGATAAAGACTTGAAACATAAAGCCCGATACATGGAGAAACTACTTTCAGAATTTATTAAGGAGGGATAATCTTCCTAATTAAAGGACACAACTTTTATTGATGCCGAGTTATCCGAAGAACAGGAGTCTATTCTAAATTTTGAAATAACACATATGAAGATGAAATATTTAAATCATTAATAAAGTAAAACACGAGAAATCTCAAGAAAAAAGATTGTTTAGGGGCAGAATTTTATAAATAATTTCCCTGATCACTGCTTTTTCATGTATTATTAAATAAGATATTAGAAACTTGCGACTTTCAGAGACAGTATTATTGTGCATATACATAAATCCGGTAATAAATCAGACCCGTCAAAATATAGTGGTATATCCTTGATAAATGTATGTGTAAAATATTCTCAAATATAATTTACGACAGTATGTATATTGGCCGAAATAATTAACAAATAGACAAACCTCACGCAGGATTTAGGACTGGATATTCCACTTTTGATAATATGTTTACTTTACAAAGTTAAGTTTGTTTGTTTGTTTGTTTGTTTCATTTTACGCCTTTTTCCAACAGTATTTCAGTCATATAGGCGGGTAGTTTCCTAACCATCGCTCCTGATGAGTTACACCAGTACTTATTTCAATCTTAGATCAGATAGTAAGTCATTGTAATCCTATTTAGTATTTATTATCTCATTGAAAAATACGTGACAGTTCTCATACTTCGGTTAAGTGACTTCTTTCGCAACTCAAGTTAGGGAATAGTGAAACCATTTGTGAATGACTTATTTCCTTACTGTTATTCAAATTGTTTCCTGGTAAGAATAATAATTGCTTTTTATAGAGTAAAATTTTTAATTAAACTATTAAGTTATTATATTCTTGTCTTTGAAACAACGAAATATTAATGATAAACAGGAAAATTCCTACATTATAATTGAGCTTATTTATTATTTATTATACATGCTTGTTTGTTGAAATTTATTTATTTTTGACAAAGTATTTTTAACCTTTTAAAATACTTTAAATAAGAAAACAAATGGATCTCTGATCGTTTAAAAAAGTAGCCAAAGATTACTAGATATTTAATTTTTCCTTTGCCTTTGTTTGCACCATTATTCATGTGTTTATCCGATATCCCATAGTGATACAATGTTATAAATTCAATGCAGTACTAGAGACATTTAAATGAATTTTATACTTTAATTATTAAAATAATTTTCTACTTTTTTAACTACGCTGTTAGTGAGTTAATAAAAGGTAATGGATGTCCTAAGATCTTTTTGAACTAATGAGATTAATGAACATATACCTGTACATCGGAGAAATGGTTTTAAACAACAATTATAGAACACGTTTTTCGACCAAATAACCATTCTCCCAGATGAGCCCTCGCCATTTGGAAAATTCAAGTGGTCTACCGGACCAGTTGCCTGTAAAATTAGGTGGTCCTTGTCAAAATCAGGTGGTCTCGGACCAATGGAGCACCGCTAATGTCGAGGCCTGCAGTAAGTGCAAGCAAAACTTAATTTCGCCCGCACTTCAAGTGACAACGTGTCAGGGTACCGTGAACAAATGTTGATTACGATGCAATGACGTCATTTTTTCACATGGCGTCACTGATATAGTGTACAAACTATTGGCGGAGATTTACGTTATTGCAAAAAATGTTTCTTGCTTTACTTTATATTATTAGTTACGTCTTTATAAGACAGAACGGGCTGGGGCGATAACGCGTTACTATGGTTATTGAAATGAAAATAATTTCTATGTTACGTTATATTTTTTCTAGCAATCAGCTAATCTGAATAAGAAATAGAGGATATTGAATGAGTGTAAGTTCAAAACTGAATTTATTGCACGAGTTGTATAAAATTATATTATGCGAGCCTCTGGCGAGCATAATATTATTTTATTCAACGAGTGCAATAAATTCAGTAATGAACTTACACGAATTTAATATTCTATTTATCACATACCCAAAATAAAGACCGTTTAAAGTGAAATAAGAGTCATTTTTCATTGACGCGCCTATAGTATAACGCTAACATTTAGCGCGTCTTTACACTATGTTTGTATAACGCTAATGACGTCACGTCAAAATATATGCACGGCCGTGCAATACCATATTTACGGAGTCGCAAAATCGGCACGGGTGTGTGATAATAAGTTATATGTAATAATGATACCACATTTAGTTATATTTCATGTTAGAATAAAAATATATGAGGACAGTCTCATATATTGAACAGCCCTCGTATTATAATATTGAAATCTTATACACTTCAAATGGACAGTACCAAACTTTAAAAGGCAAATCCATTTCGTACAGGATAAATAACAAGAAAGTTGATATTAAGATAAAGTTTACATCAGTTTCATAGCTTCAGTTGAGTTTTCTATTATAAGATAAATCATTATATAATATATATGTATAGAATTATTGTTAGCCTTTACATGAAAGTTATGTAAGAAAATGTATATATTTTATTGTGTCTTATAATATATCTAATATTATGCTCTTCAGGATGAATAAATAAAAATATCCGGAGTTATACTCGTAGTTTTTGTGTTTTATATTTTAACGTCATGCAGATTTAAAAAAGAAATGTTAAATATGTTTAAGGTCAAATCAATCAGTCCATCAATCAATATAATAATCGATACAATGATACGTTCATAAGCTGGAATATATTCGTGTCAGTTTCATCCAATATTGGTCACAGTGTACACCTTTATCATGCTGTCATCCGGTTGTGTGTGTATTACTTGCCACCGAGTCCAGTGTTTTTACATTTTGGAGGACACATATACAGAAAAACTACCTGCTCCTGGTTCTTTAACGTGCCAAGTGTTTAAAAACTCATTCACGGTACCTGGATTTAAAATCTCATCCGAAAGACTAATAAGTAATTTTAGTTGGCCAGCACGGGAATCGAACCCCCAATGACGAGATTACAAGTCTTGTACAATAACCGATTAAGTTATGTGGGCTGGTCACCTGCATTGGCATTAATATTTCATATTTCAGACTGCCTTGAATAAATTTAAATTGTGATTACCTCTTAAATATCTAAAATTTTAATAGATTCATTGATAGAATAAAATGCTTATTAAATATTAGTGTTTTATTTTTTATCTTTTGTAGAATAAAAAGCAGTATTTCAAATAACACATTTACTTTGGTAAATCGGCTAAAAAGTTATTTGTCAAGTAAATTGACTGTTTATAAAAAATATAATTTCAGACACTACAGTACTGCAGTACATTAATTGGTGAGATCCAATTCACATAAATGTACATACAATGTATATTCTTTATTTCAATTTCACCAATATAATGTAGACAAATAAAACTCGAATAGTAGTATAGACAAATGAAGTATAATTATAGTTTAAATTTACTATTAAACACATGCCTGTCATTTCTAAAGAATTAAAAAAAAATATTGATTTCTAAGGCATGCTGTGCCTTTAACTCACTGGATGAGATGAAATAACAAGAGTTTTATCTATCTTCATTTTCGCGATGAAATAATGTGAATGCGGACATGTAAGATATGTACATGTATATATCTTCTTGTGCGGAGCGGATGGGGGCTTTGAATTAATTGTAGTCTTTATTTCGCAAATTCACATACATGTATGTACATTTATGTGAATTGGATCTCACCAATTAATGTACTGCAGTACTGTAGTGTCTGAAATTATATTTTTTATAAACAGTCAATTTACTTGACAAATAACTTTTTAGCCGATTTACCAAAGTAAATGTGTTATTTGAAATACTGCTTTTTATTCTACAAAAGATAAAAAATAAAACACTAATATTTAATAAGCATTTTATTCTATCAATGAATCTATTAAAATTTTAGATATTTAAGAGGTTATCACAATTTAAATTTATTCAAGGCAGTCTGAAATATGAAATATTAATGCCAATGCAGGTGACCAGCCCACATAACTTAATCGGTTATTGTACAAGACTTGTAATCTCGTCATTGGGGGTTCGATTCCCGTGCTGGCCAACTAAAATTACTTATTAGTCTTTCGGATGAGATTTTAAATCCAGGTACCGTGAATGAGTTTTTAAACACTTGGCACGTTAAAGAACCAGGAGCAGGTAGTTTTTCTGTATATGTGTCCTCCAAAATGTAAAAACACTGGACTCGGTGGCAAGTAATACACACACAACCGGATGACAGCATGATAAAGGTGTACACTGTGACCAATATTGGATGAAACTGACACGAATATATTCCAGCTTATATGAACGTATCATTGTATCGATTATTATATTGATTGATGGACTGATTGATTTGACCTTAAACATATTTAACATTTCTTTTTTAAATCTGCATGACGTTAAAATATAAAACACAAAAACTACGAGTATAACTCCGGATATTTTTATTTATTCATCCTGAAGAGCATAATATTAGATATATAATAAGACACAATAAAATACATACATTTTCTTACATAACTTTCATTTAAAGGCTAACAATAATTCTATACATATCTATTATATAATGATTTATCTTATAATAGAAAACTCAACTGAAGCTATGAAACTGATGTAAACTTTATCTTAATATCAACTTTCTTGTTATTTATCCTGTACGAAATGGATTTGCCTTTTTAAGTTTGGTACTGTCCATTTGAAGTGTATAAGATTTCAATATTATATAATACGAGGGCTGTTCAATATATGAGACTGTCCTCATATAATTTTATTCTAACATGAAAAATAACTAAATGTGGTATCATTATTACATATAACTTATTCTTGATCAGATTAGCTGATTGCGTAACATAGAAATTATTTTCATTTCAATAACCATAGTAACGCGTTATCGCCCCAGCCCGTTCTGTCTTATAAAGACGTAACTAATAACATAAAGTAAAGCAAGAAACATTTTTTGCAATAACGTAAATCTCCGCCAATAGTTTGTACACTATATCAGTGACGCCATGTGAAAAAATGACGTCATTGCATCGTAATCAACATTTGTTCACGGTACCCTGACACGTTGTCACGTTAACATTATGACGCAAGAACGCCTTGAAATGCGGGCGAAATTAAGTTTTGCTTGCACTTAGGCAAATCGTCGACGGAAACATTTACAATGTTGTAAGAGGCTAAGGAGAAAGACAGTGTTTGTCGAATGTTAGTGCTTAGGTGGCACAAAAAGTTTTCTGAGGGACTCACATCCCTGAATGACGAATATAGGTCCGGCAGAAAAAGTCCGTGAAGCGTCACGCGTCGCGTCAATTCAGTCAGCGCTTAATACGGATAGGCATTTAATGGTGTGGCAGCTTGCCGAAATTGCTGACGTGAGCGTAGGAAGTGCGCATCGCATACTGACGAAAGATTTAAGTATGAAAAAGTAAGTAACTATTATAGTGTTGAATAATCCTTATTTAAGTATAATATTACGGCGTTTTAACTGCGCGAACGATGTCGCTGACGTCACGACATGTTGTGCGGGGGCGATAGTGCAAACATAACTTTCTTAAAAAGTTTTCTGTAACTTTAAAACTGTTTTATGAATTACTTTAACATTTTCAGATTGTATTCAGAAATGAATAATCTTTGTTATTATGTATTGTATATAACCGTTGAATGTATCAAATAAAAGATATGAACAAAGTCTCATTATATATTGAACATCCCTCGTATAAAAAAGCTGATCAAACAGGTCGAATATGCATGCTGACTACTGGTGGCAATGGCTAATCACTTCCGGGTCAGGCAGAATATGCTGATTTAAAGTATTAAAATTATATCAGTAATACCTGAACAAGAACTTCGGCAAACTGGTATTTACAAACTCATATACTTATTACAAAGTCAACGTAATGTGATGTTTAAAACATAAGATAACTATGGTACAGAATATAACTGCATATAAGCCATGCAAAATAAAAAAATAAAGATAGGGTGATCATTCGGAAACATTAATCACAATAAAATTACATGAAAATTGCAGACTCGGTTTGATTGAGTCTGTTCAATGTGACGATTAATTGATTAATTGTAAATTTAATGCACGTGTGCCTAAAATGAAATAAATAATAATATCAATTGAAATAATTAATATTGAATTGTTTACTTTTGATGTTCGCAATGTTAAATCTGTCTGTCAAAGCATACATTGACTACATTTAAACGATTTTGATAAGCACACTTTTTCCAAGAATATTGTTTAATTTGAATATTGTTTTCGTTATAAACAGCTACATTGGTGCTAGAACAAATATAATTCCATGATCCATCCATCATCTGTAACCGATAATTTCTCGTTTCATTCTTTAATAACTTTGTGTATAATTAACAGTGTGTAAATCTTATCTGTGAAACAGTATATTGTGTCACTAACATGATATTTTGAATTTCTGCAATTTTTTGTTTCCAGGATAGCTATTTGTAACAACAAGAAATGATTTATCACGTGAGACACATACTATACAAGGATACTCCATGTCTATCTTGTACGATGATAAAATCTGACATGTTTTGGATATCTGTACAATGGAGTTTGTTTTCATACTACACACCAGGATAGTATCAGAAGGTCCAACTGCTGCACCACGTGGTTCCTGTATCTGATCATCCTTCACTACGACTCTTGTGTCTGTCTTGATATCATATATGCAGACAGTATGCTCGTATCTATCTGTTATCACCACTTTGTCACTGCTCTTTATGTAAGTACAATCGCTAGTGTCTATAGGATATGTCTTGTTTGGAAAGTTAACACTAAAGTCATGTTCCTTTCCTGTCAATGATACAATACGTACAGGTTTTGGTTCATCATAGGTCCCTACTACAAACTGTTTATCATCTTTCAAACATATAGAGTCATATTTCGTTTTTACTATACATTTCCTACTTGAAGTTATTTCATTACATTTACTGACATGTAGAAATTCTATATCGTATCCACGTGTTATCGCTACTTCCTCCTCAGATACTACAACAACAGAAAATGGTTTGTAAGATAGCTGATATGATCCTACTTTCTCAAGCTTCTCATTGTACACTAAACATTTCTTGTTTGTGTTATCAACAGCCACCAGTCTACCATCAGGTAGAAAATCTATGCCTGTATAGAACAGTTCATCGATATCATCTTCCGTCTTCTTCAAATCAATAGAAGAAACTGGTGTTAACTTCATCATCATGTTAACAAAATTAACATCTCCCTGGTGCTGAAAATTCAATTCTAATTGTCCTGGAACATATTCAGTTACTGGTAATGGCGGCATTTTTATTGTTTCGTCGAATTGAAAAGAAATGTTCACCGTCTCTAAATTCTGACATTCCTCTTTGATGTTTCTGCAGAGAGCATTGACGTTACTCTCCATTTTCTGTTCTGCTATATATTTCTGTACTGGAGTTCCATTTTTGAAAATACTTTCAATCGTCTCCAAGCACGATGTTACATCAGCCAAATGTTTCTCGTTTTGTGTTTGTTTCATTGTCAGATTTTGTAATGTTTCTTTCTGCAGAGTTTCAGCTCTTTTGTTAACGGACTCTTCTAGATCGGCAAACATTTCCATTACTTCGTCTCGCATTCGTCTAATCTTATCATGTATTTCTTTTATATCTTGAGCAAGTTGATCTTTTGAAGAGCGAATATGTCTCGCAACACTCTCAGCAGCTTCTTTAGCTTCCTTCAATGTCTCCCCTAATGTAGAAATTGGTGAGGTAATATTCCCAGCGATCTTCTCAATTTCTACAACGCTGTGACATTTTCGATGATTAACAATTGCACACTTACTGCAGCAGAGCTTCTTTTCATCTTCACAGAAAAATTCAAAAGAATGTTGATGTTGATCACATAGATCTAAGGCCTTCATTTTAACCGAAAAACTTGCAACATCAGCTTCATTCACGCTCACCAATTTATGACTTTTTAAGATGGCGAGCACGTTGTGTACATTTGAACAATCATTGCATTGGAATTCATTACAAGTTGAACAAAACTTGTCCGCTACAGTTTGCTTATCCTTACTTAAACATGGTTGACACAAATGTTCCTTCACACGACCAGGAACTTCATCATCTTCTCCTATTTTACTTCCACTGTCCGCCATTTTGTGTAACGATTATATTGTCCCTTATTTAGATATTACATATATACATGCACATATATTTACATCTCCAGGTCAATATTCAGCGACTTCACAAACTAAGATATTTAAATGAAACAAATCCGGGGTTTAAACTGATTTAACTAAATAAAAATGATCATGTTAGCCGTAATATATTGTTCTGATCCAAACGTTATCTGTCGTTATCTGTTTACTTTAAACTTGGGACTCGGATGAAGTCTATATCTAAATTAAAAGTCGAACACGATAACGTTTATGGAGGCTATTCGTTGCCAAAAATCCAGCCTTGTTGATCTGAGTTGAACAGTTTGTTAATGGAAAAAATACAATTGTATTTCTTTGTATGTAAACTCCAATGTTGCATACTTGGATTGAGTTTGCCGATTTAACATTGTAAACATGCATTTCAACAAAATACATTTTGTTAAACGACAAAACATTAACTGATAGATTCAAGATTCAAATAACTTTATTTGTGTTCAAAGGCCTCAGACCCAAAATACATAGCATACATACAACAATAAAGTATTATGGTTGCGTCACCTTAACAATGTTTATTAATGCGAAAAAATACTAGTTGTTTATGTTATCCATTAAAACATATACATAAAACATAAGCTTCCTTAAAGTGATTATATCACATGTACCTATTAATACATAAAAATCATGTAGTTCTTTTCCGCCAAAATACCAATTGAATAAATACTTATCACGGATTTGTTTATATTTTTTACATATAAAGAAAGCATGGAATTCACAATCTATACTATCATTACAAGTTGTACACAGACGTTCTTCCCTTGGGATATTTATGGAGGGTGATTTATGACAAAATTACATCTTGCTTTCTTACGTTACATCGTGCTTTCTAACTTGTACATCGTGCTTTCTAACTTGTACATCGTGCTTTCTAACTTGTACATTATGCATTCTGACATATACATCTTGCATTCTGACTTTTACATGTTGCTTTCTTACATGCACATTATGCTTTCTGCTGTGTGCGACTTGCTTATTTTTATGTTGATTTCGTTATTTAACTATCAATTATTATTCATTTGTTTATCTGGTATATCAATTCAATAAATAAACCTGCAACTGTTTGTATTTGGGTCTATTTACTCAGCTTGAATGACGAATGTCATAAGGTAGAATGCGCATAGCCGAAAGCCGAATGCAGCAAGCATAATACAACGCGACATCTGGTGTAATAATATGTGACACCCAAATTATGCTAACAGGTGGCGCTACAGTTATATTCTCGGTAAAGTCCGTATTGCGGTTCGGATTCAGTTTACCAAGTTACGTCCCTTTGTTTTAAAATTTCCATTTGCACTCATGGAGAAAATATACAAAACGATTTAACCAATTTTTATATTTATTAATGAAACTCTGTAGGTCAAATTATATTTCCAGCTGATAATGACAAGTTGCACATTTCCAAATCAATGGTTTTAGAATATTTTTTTTCATCAACAAAATAATTATAAAATAGAACAGTTGTTCAACATTGTTCAAAGTGCTTGGGCCATAAAAAACTTCTTATTAAGATATTTCATACTCTTGAAAAGTTCTTAAATTTTGACATGGCTTATTTCCAATACCTGTGACCATCCACAACATTTTTAATGTGTTTTTATTAATTAGGACATTTTCTTGCCTATTTTTAAACTAATTTTGTACACACGTTAGATTTTTTAAATTCAACTTGTCCAAAAAATGTATTTTTTCACTAAGTTGAAATTATTCACTAAGATGCTTAATGAATACGGCCCAGGTTTTTGTTCACAGTGTCAGCTTAAAACTAAAGAAACTGCTGCCAAAATCAGCTGATTCTGAGAAAAAAAAATGTCAAAATTGTCTAGTCTGTCAGACTAGACAGTTTTGCCTTTTTTTTCTTTTACTGGATTGTTATCCACCGCTGGTTCGTTTTTAGCAGAGAATGACCTGTGCATGTGTAAAGAGGGTACCGTTTGAGCAGATTTCGCAAAGAGGGTACCGATATAGATATGCACCGTGGTGTAGCTTTAGGACGAATGATTTCATAATATTAATTGATGAGTACATAAAAATAAAATGTACAAAAATGGTCCCAAGAAATGGTTATAAAATGAATATTGCATGTTTGGCTGAAGATGCCTTTTTAGTAGTTTTCTTTAATTATAGCGTTCATGATATTGGAAATGTATAGCAGATCTTACTCATTTAAAACAAAAAAGTTTTATACCTGAAGCCAATAGTATTTGCAATACAAACACCACTGAGAATGTAGAAAAAAATGTTTATTAATTATATCTTCTATGACAAACAATTCATTTGATTTTATAACCATTTCTTGGGACATTTTTTGTACATTTTGTTTTTATGTACTCATCAATTTATATTATGAAATCATTCGTCCTAAAGCTAAACTCTCACAGATTGACAGACTAGACAGTTTTGCCTTTTTTTCTCAGAATCAGCTGATTTTGGCAGCAGTTTATGTGTTAAAAAAGTGAGAGGGTACCTGTGATATAAAAAATTCAAATGAAGAGAGGTAGCCCGTGTCGCTGCAAAAGAAAAAAAGGCAAAACTGTCTAGTCTGACAGACTAGACAGTTTTGACATTTTATTTTATTTTTTTCTCAGAATCAGCTGATTTTGGCAGCAGTTTCTTCTGTTTTAAGCTGACACTGTGAACAAAAACCTGGGCCGTATTCATAAAGCATCTTAGTGAATAATTACAACTTAGTGAAAAAAGACATTTTTTTGGACAAGTTGAATTTAAAAAATCTAACGTGTGTACAAAATTAGTTTGAAAATAGGCAAGAAAATGTCCTAATTAATAAAAACACATTAAAAATGTTGTGGATGGTCACAGGTATTGGAATTAAGCCATGTCAAAATTTAAGAACTTTTCAAGAGTATGAAGTATTTTAATAAGAAGTTTTTTATAGCCCAAGCACTTTGAACAATGTTGAACAACTGTTCGATTTCAAAATTATTTTGTTGATGAAAAAAAAATTCTTAAACCATTGATTTGGAAATGTGCAACTTGTCATTGTCAGCTGGAAATATAATTTGACCTACAGAGTTTCATTAATAAATATAAAAATTGGTTAAATCGTTTTGTATATTTTCTCCATGAGTGCAAATGGAAATTTTAAAACAAAGGGACGTAACTTGGTAAACTAAATCCGAACCGCAATACGGACTTTACCGGGAATATAACTGTAGCGCCACCTGTTAGCATAATTTGGGTGTCACATATTATTACACCAGATGTCGCGTTGTATTATGCTTGCTGCATTCGGCTTTCGGCTATGCGCATTCTACCTTATGACATTCGTCATTCAAGCTGAGTAAATAGACCCAAATACAAACAGTTGCAGGTTAATTTATTGAATTAATATACCAGATCAACAAATGAATAATAATTGATCGTTAAATAACGACATCAACATAAAATTAAGCAAGTCGCACACAGCAGAAAGCATAATGTGCATGTAAGAAAGCAACATGTAAAAGTCAGAATGCAAGATGTATATGTCAGAATGCATAATGTACAAGTTAGAAAGCACGATGTACAAGGTAGAAAGCACGATGTAACGTAAGAAAGCAAGATGTAATTTTGGCATAAATCACCCTCCATAGATATTATTATGTCTGCCTATTTCTATACCTAATTTATGGTTGGACCAACGAAAATTACCAAACGCCTTTTTATGTTTAAATGGTATTTCTATTAATAAGTATCGTTCAACATTTAAAAGTGATTTAAATTTATTATAGTGAAAACATCTACTAGAGTTCGTTATATTTTCATACCATTGTTGAGTACAGCAATTAATAAGTCTTTGTTTGAAATTTAATGAACATATTAGTGTCACCAATTTCTTGAGATATCCAGACAAAACCAAAACCATATCTAAACAGTACATTTTTAACTTTGGTAACCCAACATATTCGACCTACATCGTCTAGTGACTTCAACATTAAATAACACTGTTTAGGATATCTAGATGAAGGCATGATCAGAAGTTTACAAAAATATCGTTTGCAGTTTGTCATGTACGAAATACTTAAGGGCAATCTACCACATTCCCCTAAAACCATAGCTGTATTTGTAGTTTTTTTAACAGATAAATGTTTTCGGCAAAAATCGTTATGCACATACTCAATAGTTTGGCTATATTCAAAACCCCATATTTGTGATCCATAGCATAAAATTGGTTTAATCATATGGTCAAAAATTTTAAACAATTCATTACTTGGAAAATGACCGAAAGGTTTCTGATAATATTTTAACGATAATATTGCCTTTTGGGCTTGAGATGCCATTTTTTCCTTAGCATGAGTCCATGATAATTGAGGAGTGAAAATGAGTCCCATATACTTATACATAGATGTTATATTTAAGCTTTTACCTCGGAAATACCATTTCTCATAATGACGTAAAGGACCACCATTACGGAAAACAATTACTTCTGTTTTATCAAGATTGATTTCCATGCCAGTATTATAACAAGAAAAGCATTGATGCAAAGCATCAAAGGGCGACGCCAAAAGAATTTGATCCAGGTTTGCACCTAAATACTTAACAAATGATGTGTACTTTATAGCAGTACCATTTCATGTGACCTGGAGGCTTGGCCCAGTTTATGTTGAAACTTAAACCAAAAAGAATAGACTCTGCCTTGCCAAGATGCAAAGACAATTTATAGTCAATAAACCAATCTTAAGATTTACTTTACCAGATACAAGGATACCTGAGTCATCATCATATAATGACAGGCACAAGTATCACACCTGGGAAGAAAAAATATGACCAGATTAATAAAAAATCTGTGTTCATCTTAAAAGTGTCAAAAACCAAAAAAAATATGTAAATAATGATCCTTTTAAAAATATACTATTAACTTTAAGTATATTTTTAAAGGGGGTCATCATTTACATTATTTTTTTTGGGTTTGTGACACTTTTAAGATGAACACAGGTTTTTTTTTATCAATCTGGTAATATTTTTTCTTCCCAGGTCTGATACTTGTGCCTGTGCATTAGTCTCAATATTTCGACGGCAAGACAGACCGATTTTATAATCTGATATTTCATAAATGTCTGTCTTTAGGGCGACTGCCGAATATACAAAAAAGCCCTAAAGCGCACAATTTGTTGGGCTACCTATGCATATAATAAAAGCTTATTGCTTAGGGTTGCAGACATGTCATTGACATATATTAGACATAAAAGAGGACCTAAAATGAACATCAGGGGGACACCATAGGTATTCAGAGAGAAGGAGTACCAGCCACATTCACCAGCTGCTATCAGAGATAAGACTTGAACCATTCAAGAATGTCATTACATATGGCAGATGCTTGAAGTTCCATGAAGAAGAAGAAAAAAGAACTTCTTCATGTGCAGTATAGTGTGATCAACTGTACCAAATGCTTTTTGTAGATTTAAAAGTATCACGCGATACTGCCTTTGTCCATTTCAAATTAAATGCAATCTTTTAAATGAATCAAACATGTGTCAGTTGAAAAACCACTTCTAAACCCTGACTGAAACTGCCTGACCATGACTCGAACCCATGACTTTCAGAAGACCAACTGAGCTATCCGGCCGGCTACACATTTTCTCTTTAATAATGAAACAGTTCTAAACCTCAACCTTTTTCCCCACTATATTGATTCATGTACTTGAATTTCTGATGTTTACAGAGCATAGTAAATTAAACTAATGGTTATTTGCAGTAACAGGATGAGAAAAACTTTCAGCTTGACCAGAACTCAAACCTGTGACCCACAGAATAATATACCGCGGCTGTAGCGATTGAGCTATCTGGCCGCTTACACATTTTCTCCCCTAAATAGTGAACAGTTCTAAACCGTGACAGATATTTAGATTTTTAAATTAACAGATAATTAATTCTTAATTAATAAATAAGAAAAAAACACCTTACATACTCATAGTCTTAATTAAAATAACAATTTATATAATTATTATTGTATAATTATTTTTACTAAAAAGGGCTAAGACAGTTATTGGTTGTGCCATTATTTATAACAGGTCAATTTGAAAGTGAATATAACTGTGCTAATTAATACATGTACAATATCTATGATAAGAAATTTTATGAAGGCTGATTTGTATTTTACATCAAGGGCACCGGGCGAAAACATGAAAATGCAACAAACGAACCACTTTGTGGTAGATTGTATTTTCATGTTTTCATCTGGCGCCCGGTTACTTTTTGTACTTTGTTGGTTTTCATGTGGCACAAATCACCCACTATAAAATTTAGTGTACAAATTTATTCAAGGACAAGTAACAATCTACTATCTAATGTAAAGTCTGTTGTCGGGTTGACTCAGGAGACCTGGAGGTTGAGACCGGTGTCCATCCATTACAAATAGATAAGGCAGAAGCTGTCCTTTTCAAACTATGCACATGTTAGAAAAAAATTAGGCCATCCTTAAAAAAATGTTTGTTAGCAGTAACGCGACCGACTCACAAAATTTGCCCCTACTCAATTTTTTTTTTCATGGTCTGGGTAAAAAAAATTTTTTTTGAATCAGAAAATTATGCCTTTTGCTTTGTTTTCGTTCTGTTTAAGGTTAATAGAAGAAATAAAGTGTAGGTCTTTAACTAAATTAGATCAGTTATCAATTTATTAATTGTTACCAGATTATCAAAGCATATATTGTCCAGCATTTTGAAATTCCATGTTTATTTGGGAGGACAGTTCAATAAAAAAAAAAATCGACCTACCTACCCTCCTTGAAAATTCTGGGTCGGGTTACTGCAAACAAACAATTTTTTAAGGATGGCCTTAGAATAACTATTCAGAACATGATTTTTTGAGGCTTTATCAATTATATTGCTTGATCCAAGTTTCAGGACATTTTCAATCAATACATGTATTATCATTTATAACTTTAAATGAAAGTCTCATCCCTTTAATAATAATGACATAACTGCAACTCTTTAAATTCAGAAATATTATAAGTCTCATCATACCAATATACTAAGATATAAATGTATGCACATAACATTAATAATTCCAAGTTTCTATTAAATAAATATGAAATATATTTGGTATATAAAGCCAGTAAAAGTATATATATATCAATATTCACTCATCAGGGCCTCTATGCTTTTGATGACCTTACAACTGGTAAATTTTATAAAACAAAAATTGTAAGTAATACCTAAGATCACAGGGGCTTGAAATTCTATCAATAATCGCTCAAAAGTCCGATCTAAAAAAAATCCATACCTATATATAAAAAGTACTAGGTATAAGAAATGTTGCAGGCTCATTTTAATTATGCCATGCAAATTAATGGTAAAGAATTCATAAAAAAGTAGATGGCCATGTGACAGCAGTAATTGCAGAAAATCGGATAGCTGTCAACATCCGGATACTGGTACACTTTGTAAAAACAACCATTCTGTTCAACAGATAAACGTAATATGGATAAAATCAATAGGATAATCGTTTACAACAGTCCATTACCTATCCTAATACTCATTTACAGGTGAACTTTCTTCTTGTAGGAAAGTTTTGAAAATATATAAATGAATGAGCATCAATGTAGACCACAACGATATTCGAAATCCGGGTTTTAGTATTGTCAATAAAACAAAGGGACAAGCTGTTAATCAGAGCCTGCAATTTCGTGAAAATTATATCACAATGCACATGCTTTTTATATAAAGTTATTAAATACAAATATAACAACATATTTGTTTACTTGATTTTTACGAATCAAAATAAATATAGTTAACACAATATGAAATTAACTGCTAATAATAACAGCTCCTTCCATAGGCAAAAATAAAAAGCATTCCATAAAAGACGACGCCGCTCACCGGCGTCGCCAACAAAAAGTGTCAATTACATTTAATTGTTGTTGTAATTTAGATACAGTCTCTGCACAGTTTGCTACATCATCGGCAAACATTAGACATAATATATCAGGTATATCATTAGTAATAAATATTCCTGTGCCACAATTTTGTCTAAGTAAGATAGACAACTCATTGATAAAAATAATAAAAATAGTCGAACTAGATTTATCTCCCTGTCTTGTTCCTATGTTACACGGGAAAAAATTAGTTAAACCGTTTTGTGTTTTCACACAAGACTTTAAATCGGAATACATACATTTTAAAACCCGTAAAAATTTACCATGAATGCCTATTTTCTGTAGTGAATCAAATAATTTTGAATGGTCAATTTTATCAAAAGCTTTTCGGAAATCGACATATAAAAAATAAAAACGACCACCTTTTTTAGACAAGTATTTTTGTATCATGGCTTGTAAACAAAAAATATTATCAATAGCTGAGTAATTACACCTGAAACCTGCCTGACATTTGTCTATTTTATTATTTTCTTCAGCCCAATTATATAACCTTTTATTAACAACGCCAGAAAATATTTTATACATTGTATTTGTGATAGAAATGCCCCGATAATTGTTCGGTAAGGAAGACGACCCAGATTTGTAAACTGGACATATAATGCTTTGACCCCAAGTAATTGGAAAATTTCCTGTTGTTAAAAGTGTGTTAAACAGCAGTAACAAATGTTCCCCGATGTCCTGGCGTGAATATTTAAAAAATTCAGAAGGAATCCCGTCGAATCCAGAACTTTTATTATTTACAAGTTTAGAAATAACTGATTCAATTTCACATAATGTAAAAGGTAAATGTAGCGAATTCGTACTTTCATCAGAAGATACATGTTCGTTATTTACGTGTGTCGGTACTTTTACCGCGTTTGTGTCATACAGTTATAGTTTATTGAAATAATCATACCATTCTTTAAAAGAAATGCTATTGCTTGTTATATTATTTTGTGGTTTGGCTGATTTCAATTGTTTCCAAAAAGAAATGGCATCAGTGCTGTTCACTAAGTTATATCTATTTTTACTTTGGTATTCGAATTTCTTTTTATCACAGCATATTTTAAATTCATTACGACTAGTTTTATATCATCTCAAATCATTTTGTGTATTTGTGTTACGAAAATGACGTAATAATTGATATTTTCGTTTCTTCAATCTAAAACATTCATCATCCCACCATGCAGGTTGATTAGAACTAAATTTAAACTTAATTCTCATACATTCGCCAGCTTCATGATAAATCTGAGTTAATAAATTTATATACTCATCAATGTTTTCGTTAAGCTTTTGTATTAATGTATCATTTTTCTCATGTAAAAGGTTTCGTAAACTATTCACGAAAATTTAATTATAATTATTTTTCCAGCGGAAGTTTATCATATTAATATTAGTACACGTGTTTGTTTGATAAAGTGTATCTTGCACAGGTATTTCTATCTTAAATTCTAAATTGCAACATATAGGAAAATGGTCTGAATCGTCTTTATCTAAGACTTTAAAATATTTAACATACTGAAAAACATTTGTTGAAACAATCATATAATCTACAACACTAACTCCGTCGTTAGAATAACATGTATATTCCCCTTTAATATCACCATGACACCTGCCATTTAATAAGTGAACATCAAATATGCAACAAAAATTTACTAAATCTTTACCAAAATTATTCCCTCTTATAATATCTTTATTTTGACGTGGAATTTCAAAATAGCTACATTCATAATCGACATTACCAAAAACATAATGAAGATCATCGTTAGGAATGAAATCTAAAAAATCTCGGGTCCTAGCATTGAAATCTCCGCCCAAAATTAGGTCAACCTCTGGATAATCAAACTTAATTTTCTCAATATTATTATACATTTGTAAAACGCCATTTTTCTCAAGCATTCTATCATAGTACACTGAGTTTTCAGGTGATATGTATGTAAAATATATAATGATATCGATACAATGATAAAGTTCTGAGAAGTTAATCAACAAAACAACACAATTCTCAAATTCTGAAAAGATATGATGAACTATGCCCTCTTTATAGATTATATTGCTTATGAAAACACTTACACCACCACTGTTACGCTTGGCATTTGGTAACATGCTTCTTACATAATCAAAATGAGTATGTGAGTATGAAAAATTTTTCATATTCCCCCTTAAATTTACTCCAAGTTTCACATAAGCAAAAAATGTCAAATGAACTGAGAAAACACTTTAAATCAATATTGTCACAGTGTTTATTTAATCCGCCGATATTCCACGTTAGACCACAGCTGTTTCCTCTCGGCCAATCAGAGAGGCTAAAAAGTGTTTGATATATCCCACACATCACAGTAAAGTGTTTGATATAACTATTATGTTTGTATTCAACTGAAAGGAAAAACCCGTTATGTGCACGCTTTATGAGGGGGGAAATTCTATTTATATTGTAAAGTAAATAGTAAAATTCCTTTCTTAAAAAACAAATAGATAGCAAAAGTCCTTTGATCAATTTATTTCGACATTTCATTATTTTACAAGAATAGTTACTGTATTTGTAAATAAGAAAAATAATGAAATGAAATGCGTTTATCAATCTATTTAAATCTATATTTGTATCTAAATTTTACTACCGCTTTTGTGCTAATATTTTCAGGCACTGTGATTTCAATAATCGCATCCTGAATTATGCCCGGCTCACTCTTAATATCAGACACTATAGATGTACATTCATTTACTGGTTTTGGAAGAGGGGATTCCACTGGTGGGCAAGGGGGTGGAGTTTCCGTACGGTGACTGGGCTGCGGGAAATGCTATGCTTTAAGAGGGACGTTTGTAATAATTTTTAAGTTCATGAATGAGGTAAAAAGTCAATGCAGGATGTCTATAAAGCATGCAATAAATAAACGAATCTATAAGTCAAGTAAAATATTTTCAACTTCAGCCGAACAATACCAATAAATATCCTGAGCCCTAGGGTTCTTTAAAGGGATACTCAGGCAAAGAGCTAGGTTCACTAACCATGGATTTTTGCCCAAGATTTTGGCAAAAAATAATTTGATGAAAAGTTCTAGTTTTTAGGTTTTATTTATAAGTTCAATCCTTAAACTGTTCAAAAAATATGAATTTATAGACATATGTTTACATTTAGTATGATTTATGTTCTATGGAAATACCCCTATTTCCAGCAAAATTAGGAAAATTCACGTATTTTTGGTGTTTTAAACGAAAATTAAAGTATCAGCACAGTCCAGCCCCAACAAAATCATTACACCTTTGTGTTGTAATGTATCAAAGGCTTCAACTATATCAATATAAAGTTGGGGCTTGCCTGTACTCTATTCCAAAATAAGATTTTTATCTAATATCTAAACGTCCTTTTCTGGCATTAATTTCAGTAAATGCAAATCATGGAGCATGTATATTGAACTCAACATTATTAATTTTTATTCTAAGTTGTTGAAATATGATTCATAACATATATTTTAATAAATGTTTGCAGGAAAATCATTTCTAGTAAATTAAAAGCACTTTCACTAAAATAAGTACGATTATGTTTTGGTACGAGTTCGACGGTTTCCACTGTAACGGTTGTAAACAAAACTCTGGCAGGTTAAAAGAATTATATGTAAACGCTTATAAATAAATGCTGAAATTCTACTTATGCCTTAAATATTTCATTCTTAGAATTAGCAAGGTGTTGTTATGTAATTTTATTGATTCATTGAAAGAAGTTATGCTGTTCAAGCTATTTTATTGCTGAATACTTGATCTGGGTCCGGTTCTTTCGCCCTCACAAAAAAACAACAACAACAACAACAAACAACTGTGGTCGTTTAAACACAGTGATTAAGAGGTTTTTATGTCTTTTTAAAAGGTAGATAAGAAGAATTCAATTTACTTTGTGAAAATAAAATTATTGCAAGTCTCAAAACAATTTAAAGATACAGTACTGTATGTAGAGTATTTAAACTTTATAATTCCACATCGTCTGCATTGATGTATATGTAAAACTACCATCTAAATGATGTCATAACATCTCGTAATGTGGCACTAGCTCAGTGGTAGCATGGGAGCCTCTCACCCAGGAGAAATGAGTTCAAAACCTTGATCATGAACTCTTATTTTTTTTTTCGTTTTAATAATTAATAAAATAGATAGTGCTTTTTCAGTAAATAATATGTTATTTCATTAATGCATTTATTCCTTCAGATTTTTAGCATTTTAAGTCAGTGCTATTTCATAGTTATTAAGGTATTAAATATTTGTAAGACATTCAATTGCTTAAAAATTCAACAAGAAGTTTTAAATCTAAATAATTTAGTATTATTCTCATTAAAAAATATTCACAAGAAATTGCCAAAGTAGGAACTATGTTAGGAGTCAACGGACGAAATGTGTTCAGTACACTTTCCCAGGATGAGAAAAAAGCATGGTATTAAGCTCTAGCTGTTTCCAAGAATAAATAGACAGAAAGTCTTGACTTGTCATTTTTCACAATTCAAAAGGATCCTTTTATTTTGTGCACGAAATTGCAGAGCATACATGTAAGCAGCCATAACTACACGAATTGGATTATCTACACGAATGACAGCATTTATGTGTATTACTGCCTTTCTTATGGCTGGTGCACATGTAGTTTGAATGTGTTCCTATGTCTCCACCGTTACATGGTACCTCGCATATGGACACCATGAGGAGTTGTGAGACTCAGTCAGGAGTGAGAAAATGGGCTGATAATCTTGCTGATCATGTAGCTGTATTTTGAAATTGATAGCCATTCAATACAGTGTGAAAGAGAATCGTTAAAAGTAACAGTAATAGAGACAATGCTAAATTAAATTTTTGATTGTAGGCTTCCTTATGTTAAGTGTTTAATTTACACTCATTATGTAGATGTAAGGGCATATTGGAATGATATAAACCAAATCTTACTTAGAGTTGTTTTATGTCACATAAATTATGAATACATGTAAATAAATGTTTTATGCCCTCGAAGGATGGCATATTAAAATCGAACCGTCCGTCTGTCAGTCTGTCATTCCGTCAGTCATTCAGGCTTTATACATATAGACATTGGTGGTCATGTCCGCTCTGATTCAGTATGCATGAAAGGATTTTAATTTTTCTTTCATATATGAAATAACCATAGATGTATGGTGTGTCGCGAACAAGACTGGTTTCTATGACTTAGGTCAAGGTCACTGTGGGGGTTCAAACTTTGTCAATTTTGATATTAATATACATATAGGCAGAGATGGTCGTGTCTGCTCTGAAACTAATATGCATGAAAGGATTATATTTTTTATTTCACATATGAAATTATCATAAATGTATGATGTGTTGCCCTTAAGACCCGTGTTCCTACGCCTTAGTTTAAGGTCACTGCTGGGGTTTAAACTTTTTCAATATTTATGTTATATACATATAAATGGTGGTTGTTGTGTCCGCTCTGTAACTTCCATATACATGAAAGTTTCAATTTTTATTTAAAAATATAAAGTCACCATAGATGGACAATGTGTTGTGAACAAGGCCTTGGTTTCTTTGTATAACTTATAGTTCACTGCTGAGGTTCAAACTTTGTCAATTTTTACCAACACACTTAACATGTAATAGTTGGTTTAGAACTAGAATCCTTCGGGGGCATTTGTCACGTTCTGTGACAGCTCTTGTTTTTTCTGAGTTCTCATATCGTCATGGATCATTACATTACAATTGTAATAAAAGTCTGATTTCCATAATTATAAATAACACAAATCATTTCTGGATTTGGCTGTATCATAATTCATAAAAGAAAATAGTATCGAATTTGCAGTTCAGTATCAAATATTACGTATACTCCAAAAGAGCATACAGTCAAACATTATTTTTACTTGACAAAAAAATTCTAACGTACTTTATATCTATAAATTTACTTAATTAATTTAGTCAGACTTTTACACTATACATTGGAATAAGTCAACAACTCCTAGTATTTACATACTATTTGCTTACATGTATATAGTTACTCAGTGTAAGTTTAGTTAGGTTAGACAGAAATACCTATCTGTTTTGTGTTATTATAATATAATAATAATAATAATAATTATTATTATTATATTATTATTATTATTATTATTATGTTCAACGTCCTTGTCTAAAGACTGACTAAAAAGGCCGTTAAAATTGCGATTGATCCTATACACCCTTATTTTGAGCGTAATATAAGAAGTAGATGAATATAACAAGCAAATTAGACATTTATTATTAAAAAATGAACAAACTTTCAGTATTTATAAAAGTAAAAATAAATACATTTAGTTAGGCGAAAAATAATATGCATGCACATTTTTATTTCTAAATATCCGAATTTGGAATATCCGAAATGAGCTCCATTTATCTTTTATATTAGTTTTGTGACACAATAGTCTAATTTTAACTGAACTATAATTTTGTTTACAATATATAAGAAATATATTGCTATCTTTATGAGTTTAATTCAGTCAAACACACACACTTATTAGTCTTGTATGAAAATTGTCGTCAAATTTGTGATTTAATTGAATCAAGCAGGTGCTCTAATTATGACGTCATTATGTCGTCATAGTAACCAGAAATGCCTAATAAATGTCTATTTTGAAAATGTAACACATTGTACTATACACCTTTAGGTTTTTATCAATATCTAAGATGGGGCCATTTTTGGTGCTTAGTGAACCTTGCTCTTTATGGCAAAAATATCAAATTTATCTTTTGTTCTCGAATCACGCTAAAATGACATTTTTAAATGTCCCAGCAAGATTTTCTGTAAATAATCTATATATTTTAGGTTTGAAGCGTAAAACTATTTATATATGTTGAAAGAAATTTAGACGCCGACAGATTCACCGAGTAGTTTTTAAACTAGTAATGTGACTTGAACAAACCATGGAAGTTACAATAACATATATTGTAGATGTAGTATTATTGAAACAAACCTAAATCATTCATTTGACATGTAACGTTTCAAGATATCACTGTGACAATTATTGTAAAATCTTAACACTCTAACCTGACCCGCGTGGGTCAGATTAGGAAACCACCATTTTATTCTTTACAAGGAGAAAAGTTTTGTTCCTGTGACTGCCTAGTGTATTCATTTTGAGGACATTTACAGATAAATGAAAAAAGATCAAAACGAAGAAATGAAAATTATGCCTGTGTATCCCTTTAAGCATTAAGGAAAATATTTAATGAAAGTTACCTGCCAGTGTCTCCAACGAGCCCACTCTTGTTAACAGGCCATCACCCATGATTTCTGTCTAAGAGCATTTTTCGGTAAGCAGTCTTGCTTCTTGACTTCTTATTCAAGCACTGTGTACGGTGTTATGTCATTAAATCATTTAAATGAGGAATCAACAGGACGTCGCCCTTTTTCCAGAGTGTCGTAACTCCAATTTTGAAAAAAATGAGTGTTTGGTATCAAAATGTTCGTAATTTTTTTCTCTATCTAATGGTAAGATCAACATCACTCTGGTTCTTGCCTGTAACAATATATTGAATGGGTCAGAGTGCTGTAAGTCCAAAAATTGTGATAAAAATACAGTCCATAATATCGTAACTTCTGAACCAATAGTTTGTTAAGATTCTAGTCACGTGATGCTGTTTTGACAAAATGGCAGATTTTTCAAGGTATCAGGAATGACATTTTACGTTTTATATTTCTTGATAACATGTAAGTGTTTAGCTTTAGATGTTATCTAATTATCTATGGATTAATTTTTTATTGAACTGTTTCAAACCTTAAAAAGAAATAATAACTACTCTTAACCCTTGAGCTTAATTCAAAGCACCATGCTGTGTTATGAAATTCGGATAGCATGGAAATCGGATAAATTGATACAAACTTTCAATATTCACAAGTATCAACTGTTAATAACTTGATATGTGATTGATTATATGATTGATTGATCAATGTTACCATTAAATACGGACAATCAGGTTTTGCATAAGATTGTTTATACTTTTAACTTACAAACAAAACTCATCAAATAGAAATATACTACTGCCATTGTTACATTTTGTACAATGTTTTTGTTTTACTATATAAGACAAATTTCTGTACTGGTGATAAGTGATTCGAAT
Organism: Ruditapes philippinarum; assembly: GCF_026571515.1. Lineage (NCBI taxonomy): Eukaryota > Metazoa > Mollusca > Bivalvia > Venerida > Veneridae > Ruditapes > Ruditapes philippinarum. The sequence goes on from NW_026859239.1 coordinate 119,401, forward strand.
GAAATTTACACATATACTTTACCACTCATAACTGATGTTGATTTATGTTAATCATGTTTATTTCATATTTCATAATAATTATTTCATAATTTTCATAATTTCAAAATTCTGCACTTTCATATAACGATCACAAAAATATCAAAAGTTTTGCTGTCTAAGGCATTATGCAATCCAGAGTGGTTAACAATACCCACTGTCATATAGAAAGAAAGACAAAACACTTTTAAAATGGCAGAAGTGTTCAGTCATACATCACTCGTTTGTGTTCTTAAAACAGTACGTCCAAACGTCAAAGCCTATATGGTGGGTTAAAGTTGATAATATCCCTATAACAAAAGTTTAAAAGCTGAGACCGAGTTGTCTCAGATGCACCATTTAGCGTTGAATAAGAGACGTCATTTGCACAACAAATACTTATTAAACAGAAAGCCACCCTGTTGACCTACTCAGCTATTTTGCATAAATCAACAGGGTGTCAGTCTATACCTTTTTGTCAACATAATCTTATGCTAAAATTTCTTAAATAATTAGAACATGAAAAGCAAAATTAATCTAAGTTTCTAAGTTAAAAATAATTCTGGTACATCTACTTCCAACTCATAATGTAATACTACTTGTACTTAATTATCAAGTGATTTGAACCTTTGAACTGAAAATTATCCATTACCAAAACTATTTTTAAAAAGAAAGAAAAAATATGCTTAGTTAGAAATTGTCATTCGATTGAAACGTAGAAAAATGATTTTGTGAAAAATGTTACAAAGTCTTAAGACCATATAAAACATTTAAGAAACTTTAAATTGTCATATTTTTTTCATCAAACGGTTGTTGAAGTAAAATAGAATTAATATTTGACGGAAACTCTTAGATATTGAGCATTGCTTTTATACGAATGAGTTATTGATGTAAACAGTTCAGTTAAAAACATTAAAAGCAAACGTATACTTAATTTTTATTTTATGTAAAGATGTTGTATGCCACTTGATATATAAATATACTAGTATGAAGTAATTGAAGTACAGTAGTTCATTGAAACACCATATCCAGATCTGTAGCATCTTTGAAAATTTGTGAGCTTTGAGTTGTGTTTCATATTTTTCTTTTTTCTTTTAAACAAAACATTAAGTAATGCTGTTCTTAGAAAAGTAAAATACATAGGTTTATTCTTTTTCATGTTACAGAGAAAGGAAGTCATTGTTAATGTTGTTTTTCAAAGTTGAAGCAGTTACATCTTTCAAACATTTTTGTGTGTTTTATAAGTCAAATTGTGTTCAACATGCTGTTTGTATGCAAGTAATAGGTATTCAAAATTGAATTTGGAATGAATTAATGGTATAATAAACGAAACCAAAAGTAAATCTGAATTCCAAATATTTTATAGTGCACAGTGTTAATGTGAAAATAGCATATCATGTGATAAATATTTGCTATTTAATGTGGTAAATATCAATACAATGACGATGTTTTAAATTTTGATTTCGTTCTATTTAACTCAATGTGATACATTTACAAAATCAGTAATATTTATTTTTTTTTGTTCATTTGCAAGGCTCGCTATTTCATGTAAATGGTCATAAGATAATGAAGCCCGAGTTCAATTACAACCTTAAAATGCACAAAAATATTCACACTTCACCGCATTGCCTGCATTTCTATTATTGACTTTTAAGACTAAATTTACTGTTTTGATCCTGATCACATTACATGCTCCGTGGTGCCTAAATAAATGTGGATCCAGACTATTCGTTAAAGCATTCAATTTTAGTTACGTCTAAATTTAATATAATTTTAGTATAAAACAGTAAAATAGTCATTATTTCACACTGTTTTAACTCCTAAATGTAATGATATTTTAGGGTCACATTGCTGTAACTTATTACAGAATTCTGGTTCTTGTATTTTTGTCAATAAAATATATTTTTCAGTGATTTTTCATTTCTTTTATTTTGATTTTTTAAAAAACTGTCTTCAAGAACTTCTTCGTAATTAAAAGTGTAAAAGTTAAAATCATTCTGCACACTATGATGTATTTTATATTAAAATTGGTTAAGTAAGTGTGAAGATATAGCCTGTTAAAACTTTGAAGTCGATTTTCTCAAAATGGTAAAATACGACTTACATCATTATGGAATTAGGGCGACGAGGAATAACAACAAAAACTCAAGGTGCGAAATCGTAATGTTATCACATTCAGAAATGTTAAATTCTTCCTGACTGCACCTTTTGTGATAGAAATTTAAAATGGAATGCGAAATATATTGTAAAGGATTTCGGATAACAACTAGACTTTTCGAGTATGCGCTTCTATATATCTTTTATTTTCACACATCAGCATAAAACAAAGCGATTCTCGACTATAATGTCTTTCACATCGAAACCTTTAAAATACAGTTTCAGCTTTAACGTCTAACGCCGCTACATATAACGGAAGTTACCTTTTAAATTCATAACAAACAATTACGTCAAAATGACGCGCTAAACTATTCAGCGCGTAACGTTAAATAAATTGGCGCCAAACAACGTTTAACGTAAGAAATATATTTTAATTAGAATCGGAAATAAACGATTCTTACAGTGCCCTCCATGAAATATCTTAATTTCATCAAATCATTTAATATCAATAAACAATATATTATCGATACAAAAATGTAAATTGCAACGAACTTCATGTTCATAAGAATGATTATATTTGCAATAAATCTTGCATTATATTAAAGTACTTGCTAATGTTAAAACAATCTATTTAATACACAGTATGTATCCTTTTAAACATTAACATAATCTTGTGAAATATTTTCAGCGTAATACAATAATTAGTCTGAACATTCTAAAAGGCACAACTTTGTGATTGGCCTTATCATAGCTGAGTCCCTAGTTTGAACTTTACATTTACGAATATGCCCATCCCTAGTCCCTTAATGACTTCGGTTACTCTGCCTAGTGGCCACTGTCCTCTAGGAACACTATTGTCTACCACAAGCCCAATGCCATCTACATGTACATCTCTAGGGTTGAGGCTAACGACCGTCGGCGCACGTTCAGATTCCGGAATCGTATTAAGTACCCTCCGACTGTTGCTTATCCACTTTGTGACTCTGAAGCCACCTAAGCTCATCAGGGACTGTAAATCTGCTGCAAGTTTAACAGCTTTATCTTCAGATTCTACAGACTTCAGGCAGTCGTCTACGTAAAAGTTTCTCTTTACAGTTGATAATACTGCAGGTTCAAATCTCTCTGCATTGTCAATGGCAGTTCTTCTCAGCGCATACGCAGCGCAGCTCGGAGAGGAAGTTGCTCCAAATAAGTGGACTTTCATACAATAAGTCATGGGTGTTATAGATAAATCTCCACCAGGCCACCATAGAAAACGTAGGGCATCACAGTCCTTCTCACATACACATACCTGGTGAAACATTGCCTCTATGTCAGCGGAAAGAGCTACCTTTTCTTGTCGAAATCTGGTTAATACGCCTACAAGACTGTTCATCATATCAGGACCTTGTAAAAGTTGACTATTTAATGAAATACCTTTATATTTTGCCGCACAATCAAATACAACACGCACTTTTCCGGGCTTATTCACATTTGCTACAGGATGGTGGGGTAAATACCATATCTGTTCAGAGTTCGTATCTTTATTTGTCACTTCTTTTGCGAATCCTTTATCAATATAGTCTGTCATTGTTTTGGTATACATCTCGTGTAACACGTTGTCACGAGAAAGTTTTCTTTTCAGGTGATTCAATCGCGCATGCGCAAGCACTAAATTATTCGGCAATTTTGTGTCATCCTGTCGCCATGGTAATCCCATTTCATAGTGTCCATTAACACGAGAAAGTGTAGATTCCATAATTCCAAGTGCTCTCTTATCTTCAACTGACATGGAATTTTTCTCATTATAGGATGCGTCATTGAAGTCTGACGTCCACATACGTTCAAGTTGTTGTTGTAGTATGGCGTCACTTGACTGACCGAAATTAATGTTAATTGGGGTTCTTTTGTTGTCTGATTTATTATGTTTTGAATTATTGTATGGTATTGGTCCACGAACTGCCCAACCAAGTTGCGTTCTCACAGCATATGGCTCATTACTACTTCCTGTTCGTATCTCTAGGGGAATATGTGCTACCGGTGTATCCGTGCCAATTAGTAACATGACTTCATTAACGTTCACGTTCGGAATATTCAAGTCACTTAAATATGGTATATTTCTAATATCATCGGCAGTAGCTGCAGATCGCGTAGAAATAGGCAATTGTTTTACTGTCCAAACATTGTGAAGCTTCACTTCACTTTCACCGGAAATAGGACTCACAGTTAGGTCAACTTCTTTTCCGTGTATTGCATTCCTTGTTGAATTAACAGTTGAAATCTGGAAAGTAACTGGCCTACTTGATATATTCAGCTTCCTTATAAGCTTTTCGTCACACAGGGTTTTGTCTGCGCCATCGTCAAGCAGGGCATATGTTTGACAGAAGTAACCGTCCCTACCCTTAACAGTTACAGGTATAATCCCCAAACATGTTTTAGAAAATGAGCCATTTGTGGCCGTACAATTTATTGAAGGTTGCGTTACAGATTTATCAGAACCTACCGGGAACCAGCTATGTAATAATGTGTGATGTTTGCTGCTACAATCAGGTATAGTACATGATTTTTCTTTCCTACATTCATTAGACATGTGATTGCGTTTAAGACAATTGAAACACAATCTGTTCTTAACAACATATTTCTTTCTATCTGTTAAAGTCATTTTCTTAAATCTATGACATGATGCTAAGTCTAAGCATGAACCAGAGCAGCAATAACATTTTCTTTCGTTCTTGTGTTTATCACTTTCAGTATATGACGACAAGGTAGTTATTTTGCCTTTAACAGAAGTACTAGGCAGACTATGGGGCTGTTTTCTTACTTGGGATGGTACATTTTCTTTAACAATATCAATACCATATACCGAACAAGCAACACGTGATCTTTCTTCAACAAATTTCAACAAATCAAAGAATCTCGGCTCTTTGCCGCACTCATAGATTGTATGTGCAATATCTGCCCACTTGGTTCGCATATGCATAGGCAAACGTCTAACAATTCGTCTTAAGTTTTCTGAATTATTTACATCAGAAACAAAACCTAATTGGGATAGTGTCATATGACATCTTTGCATATCTAATGCTAACTTAGATATTTCGTCAATATCAGACGCTTTAATTTGAGGGCCATACAACAGTTTATCAATGTAATTTCTGGCAATTACATGTGGCCTACCATAACGTGACTGTAAAATAGCTTTAGCTTGTCTGTACCCTTCATTTGAATCTAACAATACGCAATCTTCAATACATGATTTCGCCTCACCATTACAATATTGAATAAGGTAGCTTAATCTAAGTCTATCATCACTTACTTTTGCCTCTACGTTTGTCTCAAAATTCTTGATAAACTTGCAATAATCTATCGCAGAACCATTAAATGTTAATAATTCGGGCTTTGGTAAGTTAAACCCTTCTTGTAATATTGTTGCTAGTTTCTCAAATGCTGAATTACTGCTATCACTCGAACCGGAAGTTAAGGTATTGTCTGTCTTACCATTAAATCTTGACTGTTCTGTAACCTTAGATACGGACTCACCATCGAATCTGTTCTGTAAAAACACATGAGATCCTGCACTATCTGAAGTATCACGTGGTACATTTGTGTGACCGGAAGTAGAAGCATCTATGACACGTTCATTTTCCTGATGCGTCTGTTCCGTAATTCGTGCACTTACTGGAATTTCTTCGTTACTCTCAGTAAAAACTGACTCCTCAATTCTAGCAATTTCTATCTCGCTCTCCTGTTCTAATAGTTCTCGTTCATTCTCTATTTCCTTTTGCTGCCGTTCAAGTCTCTGTTTTTCTCTCAACATTTTTAATCGGTGTTCTGCAACAAGCCGCTTTGCTTTTGCGTTTTGCATAGCTGCACGTGATGACTGTACCGAACTAGCTCTCGTGCGCACAGACACGTTATCATCGTCTGCTGCCGAATCTAAACATTTAATCCACTCCGTATATTGTTCCTTACATTCAACAAAATTGTTTTGCTGGCTTATATAACTATTTTCTAAAGTCTCAAACGTTTCCGTATCTTTGCACAAATCCATACATTGTAAATGTACTGTTTTGAAATGTTCGTTATATGTAGCGGCGTTAAACGTTAAAGCTGAAACTGTATTGTAAAGGATTTCGGATAACAACTAGACTTTTCGAGTATGCGCTTCTATATATCTTTTATTTTCACACATCAGCATAAAACAAAGCGATTCTCGACTATAATGTCTTTCACATCGAAACCTTTAAAATACAGTTTCAGCTTTAACGTTTAACGCCGCTACATATAACGGAAGTTACCTTTTAAATTCATAACCAACAATTACGTCAAAATGACGCGCTTAACTATTCAGCGCGTAACGTTAAATAAATTGGCGCCAAACAACGTTTAACGTAAGAAATATATTTTAATTAGAATCGGTAATAAACGATTCTTACATATATCATTCATAAGAGTGTGTATTCAGTAACTTATAAAAGAACATGAATAATGCTATTTTCTCGTGCATTTTTTTTTTTGCCTACAATAAGGCCAAATAGATTGAATAAGAAATATTTGGATATCCCTATGTAGTTGTCGGAGAAAAAATACGTTTACGCATGTTTAATCTTCAAAATAAACAGAGAAAACTACATGTGGTCTAAGTCAGATAGATCGCTCGTACCAGTTGGATGTGAGATTTATCAACTCGCTTCGCTCGTTGATAAATCTCACATCCAACTGGTACTCATGATCTATCCTATACATAGTATTTTTATGTTTACAGTTCCAGGTGAGTGATTATTTGGTATGCCTTGGCCGCCCTGCTATTCTATCGTCGAATCAGAAAGATACTCATCCTGTGACGTTTGTCGTGTAGATGTTATTGGCTGTCTCAAGTCAGCTGATATGTCACGTGGTTGTGTTTCACTTCTTCCCGCTTGATTTGTAACCAATCGGCTTACGTCCCCGGTGTTTACTTGCTCATGTTGTGATTGAACACGTGTTTGTGTACCACGTTGTCTGTTGCCAACAAAAACAATACATTCATTGTGATCATCGTATCTATAAATGGAGTCGTTAACAAAAAGTTTATCGTATCGCCGTTTTTTTTCAACGACAAAAACTTTCGATAAATTCAATGGACCAGACGGCTATGAACGAAGCTATCCGATTATGTGGTTCCCAAACTTAAAAGCGCTGCGCATTTTGCACACGGCAAAGCTGGGGCCACATAATCGGATAGCTTCGTTCATAGCCGTCTGGTCCATTGAATTTATCGAAAGTTTTTGTCGTTGAAAAAAAACGGCGAGAATATTGATGTTTAATTCGGCTGTTGCGTTGTTTATATTACCGTTGAAGTTTAAAATTGACCATCATCGTGAAGAATTATATCTTCTGTGTCGATGGACCAAAGGATTATGTGAAAATTTTGGAAATGGATTAAAATACATGGTGTTTATGACGGTAGGGGTGCGGATTTTTCCGGCGAACATTTTTATCTTGTGTATTATTATAGATGTTGAAATATGATTTTTTTTTCAAAACGGCTTATATTAAGTTTTTTTTGATATATATGATCAGTACATGTCCTGGGATTGACAAATATGCATTTTATTTGGATTTTAAAGGCGTTTTGAGCTCCAAACCCCAAGTGTCTGTGATCATACCTTTTAGGTGTTTAGTTACTAAACATAATTCACTTGCATGATTGCCTACAATCAACATCAGCGGACTTTAAAGGAATATAGGCAAATAAGTTTTAAAACGTTGTAGACACCACATTTCCTGAAAAAAGAAACTTAAAAAAAACCCCAAAAAACACCAGGTTACATAATGTCTGGGGTTAAATATTTTTCAAGGAAGTGAAAACTATTGAAAAGACTATATTCAACGACAAATAAATTTTACTGATGGTATTCCAATTTGCATAGGAATGAGTAACATTTACAGTTAAGCTGCTACCTTACCACTTTCAAATTTTCAAGTCAACATCTGATAGAGATTTTGATACGACGAATTACTAATACAGACCAAATTCTGGCTGCTGTCTTTCCTAGTAGTACTATTATATTAGTAACCTTAATTCTAGCGTATGACTTGACAAGAAAAAAAACTTTTAACAATAGTAAAATTATAACCAAAGTTGTATGTACCCTTTCGTACATAACTTTTTATTTTTACCATATATTTTCCTATTTTTCCCGTTTTATTTTTCAATAAGTAAAATTTAAATGAGTCCAAATGTATGTATGTTGATTATCAATTTATGTATACCTTGTTTATTTTATCTCTTAGAAAGGCATCACTTACAAAACTTAATAAATATTCTATGTAGTATTTCATGTACATAAAAGTAGTTCTCTGTTTTTGATCATATATACAGCAAATCTAGACAGCAAATCTAGGTAACAGCTAATGACAGCTTGTATACACATATTTTAGAGGTGCTATTGATTCAGCACAATGCATAAAAAGACCTTAACCTACGCCAGCTTACATATATTTAACAATAAAAGGCTAAATCACATCCTATGACTCAAAATACCTCCCAATGGAGGCAAACAGAGTTGTCATGATACACTGAATATTTATTTCAACATTAAAATGGGACAAACTCACAAGTTTTGGTTATACAACGGAATTATCGATAGTAAACTTTGCATTGTTTCGTGGTTATACACTTGGTCAAAAATATGAGTTTTTCTACAACCCAACATAGTCCTTTAAAGAAAGAAAGCACAGGCTTATTGTTCAGTTCTCTTTATTCGTGTTGCCAAAAGTGCCTTACATGTATCGCATTCTAGTACTATTTGCTGAAGGTAAAAAAAAAAAAAATAGATATGCGTAAGAGTATTGCGGTGGCTCACAAAACCCTATCATTTATATCAATGTATAGTGGTGTGTGTCATTATATATGGGAAACATTTCCTTATGTTATTTCACCAACTTTAGTTTTTGCATATTATTGTGCTCATTATCAGTATATACGTTGTTACATTTTTACATTATATCTTAACCAATTTTGCATTACTTGAATATCCTGTACTAGAATACGTTTTAACAAAATCAGAGGATGTTCAAAGTCAAGATTGATGTAACAGTTTCTGTATAATTTGAAATATTTTTGTACCAGCAAGAGTAACCTCTCTTTATATTCTGCTTTCGTGAAATTGGCTCCGCCTATTTATTTTCGTCTATTTCCGTGATAATTCCATATATGGAAGTTGCAAAAACGTTTACAAATGTTAATCGCGTTAGAATGTAAAAGGAAAGTGTGGTGTTGTAAACCTGAGTGTGTCAAGTTGACGCAGTTACATTCTCAACGTCATGATGCACAGCATTAAACGTATTGTGTACGTTCTATATCGTTTACATTTCTACATGTCGCAAATTTGAAATTATACATTTATAAATACAGTGTGCAATTTATCTAAGTTGCATGTTAACAGCTTTCATTTTATCAAAGCGAGATAATCAAAATACTTAATACCAGTGCAGTATGTAACTCTCGGATAGACAATTAGATTTTTACTTATCTGTTTAGTAGAACCGAAGTATGCATTGTCAAGTTTCAAAGGCTGGATTTTTGGCAACGAATAGCCTCTATAAACGTTTACATTATCCGGTCGTACCATAGTGAGTTATTCAACTTTTACATGTCACGGTGTATAGCAAAAGTCAAATAAGCGTTGCTGTTCATGTTCGGTATTTACTGCATACCGGGTACGAAAAAAAGGTAGTATATTTTCAGTATAAATGAAATTTTAGGAAAAGCGGCAAAGCTTCACACCATCTAAGATAATGAGCATAAAGTATGCTCAATAATTAAATTCTTAAAGATCCTGTAACACAATTTTTTCATGGTTTTATTTCATAAATATAATGCTCAAATTAAGATTTGTCAATATTGTAAGTACCAATAAGCATTATTTATAAAGATATTACCCAATTTAACATTTCATGTAAATAAAGGGAGGTAATTAGAAATATATTTTCTATAAATTCTAAGTCAAATTTTCCAATAAGAAATGAATGCCTGTAATTTATTGATTAAATATAATGTGCACAAATATTTGCAGTACACATTTTACATATTCTTCGATGTTTGAAAATTGTTTTATTTGCATAAATATGTACATTATATAATTTTTTGCTAGTGTGGTATTCGTGGCCGAGTGGTTATATCGTTCGACTTGAGATCACAGGTCCCTCACCACTGTAGGTTCGATCCTCACTCGGGTCGAACTCTTATATGTGAGGAAGCCATCCAGCTGGCTTACGGAAGGTCGGTGGTTTTACCCAGGTGCCCGCTCGTGCCTGAAATAATGCCCGGAGGGGCACCTGGGGTCTTCCTCCACCAATAAAGCTGGAAAAAAATCGACGAAAAATCTCGGCGGGACGCTTTAGGATGACCCGACTGGAGTGTACGGTCGCCCATATGGGCTTTCCGGCGGCGACCTTAAATAAACGCATAAAAAAAAAGTATTCATACAGTAAAAATATCAATCACAAAACATACAGGATCTTTAAAGATCCTTTTCTCTGTGAAAAAAAACAACAACAACAAACTGGGCATCTATGAGTAGATGGGGAAAACGTAGAGGTATATTAATCACTTGCAATATTACTTTGCCAATTAGATTTATTGATACCAGAGAAAATGTTGATATTTGGAAGTAAACATTAAATTTTATGAAATAAATTTCAAAATGGCTGCACTGAAGGAAAGTAATCTTAATCAGTTACAAATTAATTATCATTTCATGATTAACCTGTCCGTGCTCTGTCTTTGCCCTGTCCTGTTTTTGTTTGGGGTCCCCCTGGGCTCCTTGCCATTGGTTCTTGTTGCTGGGTCATGTGGGGGTTGCGTTCATTGAACGCTGCCTTTCCTTGTTGATCTTGTTTATCATATTTTATAATATTTGTTTCAATTTACCGAAAGAAATGGATATCGTTTGTTCTTGGCACCGGACAATACCAGTCCCACCTCTATGTTTAAACGCTTATAATGCCATGCCTCTTCTTTTTTATTTAAGAGTATACATTGATAGTTAGTTTATGAGTTTTAAATCTAAAGATCGTATTAAGTCAGTATCAATATTTGAGTCCTATCATCTGTGGAATTTGTCTAGATAAGTACGAGTCTCATTCAACTGACATGATAAAATAACAATGTCACATGCAAATGCATTAACTTATGTGTAAACAATATGAATAAAGATATCTATTCGGTGTTATAGTATTTGAGTTTCAATAACTATTAGTGTATTTAAATATCATACATCTTTCTCTAGGAAACTTCAAGATAAAAGAAATAAAGAATATTTAAATTTAGATAAATGTAAAAATTATCAAACTAGATATATTGATATATTACTACTCACAGTAACTGTTATGTACATATAAGTTAAAAGCGATCATTCGATCAAATCTGTTTTTCTGTTCAGAATACTTTAAAACGAATGGAAATTTCAAGCAATGCTAAATAATGCATCTAATTGTTTGTGTGAATTTCATCTTTATTAATTCACGATCAGTTCCATAAATTCACGATTTAAAGTTCATGTTCACGAATTCACGATTTCAATCACACGAATTCATTTTTTCAACTTCAAGAATAAGATTTTTCATTTTTCATTTTCATTAACTCAAAGGTTCAATAACACAATTTTTTCAACTTCAATTTCTAACATTGAGAATTCACGATATCAATTCCGTTACTTTACGAATTCACGATTTCAACAACACGAATTCATGACTCAACTTCATGATTATGATTTCAAGAATTCAACCTGACGAGTTTATATTTTAGTTTAGTTTATACGAATTTATTTTAGTTAGATTGTATTTGAAGCTATAAGCTTATTAAGACATTCTCGAATCTGTTCCTGGCTAAGAAAGGACTGTAAAGCTTCTCACAGGAACAACAGCAATCCTTATGAATATCACTAATTCCAACGTCACGTCGCGACAATGTACATATTTTTCTTAACTTTGAATTTATACATCACAAATTCAACTTAATGTACTCTTAATTTCAACTTCATGAATTCTTGGTCGTAAAGTGTTTAATTCTAATACATGTTCATGTACATGCGTCCAATTCTTTTATCTACATGTGTTCAATTCTGATAGACACATGCGTTTGATACCGATATGCGCATGCGTTAAATACTGATATGTCCATGCGGATAATGATACTTATAAATCAACAAAACCATGGTATGATCAGGAATGTAGGGAAAAAAGATCTATATACATGAAAGCAAAAAAGAATATAGACGTCTCAATTCCAATGTAAGTTTAGAGTCTTTAAAAAGTGCAAGTAAAATGTACAAAAAAGAAATAAGTTTAAAGCTTCATAAGTATAATAAAACTATTAATAATAAGTTTAGAAATTTACGTCATTCAGACCCAAGAGCATATTGGTCTTTACTAAATAAATACTCGGGAGAAAGAAATAAAATTATGTCTAATATTAGTGCAGAGGCTTTTTATGAACATTTCAGTAAATTGAATGAAAATAATGAGGGAGAAAATGTTGATTTTGACATAACCATGGAATATTTCAGATTATAATTTTGAATTGAACTCTACTATAACTAACAGTGAAATATTGAATGCTATTAATGATTTAAGTAATAATAAAGCTTGTTCTTTACATGACAATATATTGAATGAGTATATCAAGTACTCTAAAGATATTATGCTGCCTGTTCAAAATAAATTGTTTAATATCATTTTTGAATCAGCATGTGTCCCAGAAGTCTGGTGCAAAGGAGTTATTTTTCCTATTTATAAAAAGGGTGATGTAAATAACCCAGACAACTACAGAGGAATCACTATTTTAAGATGTTTAGGTAAATTATACACAAGTATTCTTAATAACAGACTTTATACTTTTCTAGAAAATTCAGGATTGTTATGTGAAGAGCATGCTGGTTTTCGTAAAGATTATGGACCTGTAGATCATATATTAACTTTGAAACTGTTAGTTGATTTTTTATCTTAGTAAGAATAAGAAATTATATTGTGCATTTGTGGATTATAAAAAAGCTTTCGATTCTGTAAATAGAACTTTTTTATGGATGAAACTTTTACAGCACAATGTAGATGGTAAAATGCTTAGGGTAATTTATAATATTTATGACAAAGCTAAATCATGTGTAAAAAGCACTCAGGGTTTATCAACATATTTTACAAGTGCAACAGGTGTCCGTCAAGGTGAAAACCTATCGCCTATTCTTTTTTCTGTCTTCCTGAATGATCTTGTAGAAACATATTTCAAATACGTATAAGG
>NW_026859240.1:0-66856 GCF_026571515.1 Ruditapes philippinarum
AGGAAAAGTATGCCGTTCAATATTACTGTACTGTTCTCCATCGATATGCAAATATGAAAATAAACAAGATCAAATAAAATCATTTCATTTTGGTGAAATCATCTAGAAAACAGAGGTGCACAAGAATAATCAGTTTTTTTATTATATTTTTAGCTATGGCAGCCCTTAACGGGGACTGAACAAAATTATGTGAACAAAATGAGGAAAGGTCCATGTAAGAACACTTCAACCAAATTTGCTGAATATCCATCAAGCGGTTCCAGTGATTGCAAGAAATTCTATATCGTGCGTCCCAGGGTGCACATGTTGAAAAACAATGAGTTCCATAACAAAATCAATGGTTCATGTAGCAAAATCAATGTGTCACAGTAGAACAAAATACTTTAACAGCAGAACCTTGACAGGCACAATTATGAGACATCAACATGTATTTTACTTAATACGTATAATGAAAATCAATGACCCACGGGCAAGGCCAATTTTGACCTCAGGGCATGTATTTGAACAAACTTGGTAGACACTGATTAGAAGATGTCTCATGATTAATATCTAATCTCTAGCTCTTTATGTTTTTTTTAAAGAAAAAATATAATAAGTTTTACAATATACATATAAGGAAAATCAATGACCCCCTGGGGTAGGGCAAATTTTGACCCCAGGTCTTTTTTTAAACAAATTTGGTAAACACTTATTAGACGATGTTTCATGCTAAATATCTAAGCTCTAGCTCTTTCGGTTTATTAAAAGAGGATTTTTTAAGTTTTTACTATATACATATAGGAAAAACAATGACCCCCCCCCGGGCGGGGCCAATTTTAACCCTAGGACATTTATTTAAACAAACTTGGTAGACATCCATTACAAGATGTTTCATGCTAAATATCTAAGCTCTAGCTCTTTGGTTTTTAAAAATGAAGATTTTTTTAAGTTTTTACTATATGCATATAGGGAAAATCAATGACCCCCTGGGGCGGGGCCAATTCTGACCCCAGGGCTTTTATTTGAACAAACTTGGTAGACACTCATTAGAACATGTTTCATGCTAAATATCTTAGCTCTAGCTCTTTGGGTTCTTTAAAAGAAGATTTTTTAAGTTTTTACTATATGCATATAGGGAAAATCAATGACCCCCTGGGGCGGGGCCAATTCTGACCCCAGGGCTTTTATTTGAACAAACTTGGTAGACACTCATTAGAACATGTTTCATGCTAAATATCTTAGCTCTAGCTCTTTGGGTTCTTTAAAAGAAGATTTTTTAAGTTTTTACTATATGCATATAGGGAAAATCAATGACCCCCTGGGGCGGGGCCAATTTTGACCCCAGGGCTTTTATTTGAACAAACTTGGTAGACACTCTCTAGAAGATGTTTCATGCCAAATATCTAAGCTCTAGCTCTTAGGGTTTTTTAAAAGAAGATATTTAAAGTTTTTTCTTTCGGTTGCCATGGCAACCAGAGTTCTGCATGGAATTAAATTCTTTGAACAATTTTTAAAGGTGACCACCAAAGGAACATTCCTGTGAAGTTTGGATGAAATTGGCCTTGTGGTTTATGAGGAGATGTCATTTAAAGTAAAAGTTAACGGACGACGGACGACGGACGGACGACGGACGGACGACGGACGACGGACGCCGGACGAAAAGCGATCACAAAAGCTCACCCTGTCACTTTGTGACAGGTGAGCTAAAAACAACAACATGCAACAAAATACATCTGTTTAGTTACTGTTATATCAATATGCATCATTCCCATCCCACCGGATAGGAATTAACATTTATCCGTTTTCACTATAATATCAAATTCGGAAAACGTGTTTATATGTAATATAGTTAGTTGCTTACACAAATGTTTTTTAGCATTTGTTTACTGACCGTTAAATCGCAAAGCAATCTTTTACGTGAATTTGCATAATTATTTTCCTATCAAACAAAATATAACATATCAATCATATCTCATTTGCCATATTTTCCTGAAATGCTCCGAGTTGATGAGTAATTGAGTAATGAAGTGGACACATCATGTGGCTAAAACAGCCGTGATTTGGAAACTAGATTTCGACCCGATGTATGTCTCTAAAATTGTTAAATAATCTGCTAAATTAGGTTATTATACAGTAAGGTCGAATTTAAAATACTACATAACACATCTTATAAGCTCTTATGAATTTACTTAATTTTATTTAAGAGACTAATCAGAACTGATTCAAAAACTTAAAACTTAGAATTAATGTGAAAAATGAATATAGGTTCGGTTATAAATGTTAAGAGATATTTAGATAAGATTATATGAGTCTAAATTTGACGAGAAACACTGCTCATTTTAGCATGTTAGGCATGTCATCTAAGACTTCAGGCAACTTCGGTGATTATAATTTAAAACTTTGAAATATATTTATTAATGGATTTCCTGTAAGTCATGACGCAGTTGTACATGTGGAGCATGGAGTAAGTATAATAGTATTATAAAATATTTCACAAAGAGAAAACAGAAATTGGAATGTCTTTCTAAGAAAAAAATATTTGCATTCTTATTATGGATTACATGCATTAACATATTATATTAATTACCTTTCACGACATTCACATCCCCGAATCCCTTTGTTTCACACTTTCGTCCGGTTAAAATCTTTTATTTGTCTTTTTTTTGGTTTGGGTTTTTAGTGGAGAACACAGGTGCCCCTCTACCCATTTTTCAAGGACAAACGGGAAGTTAGTAGAAGTCCTGATGTTCCATAAGCTAGCTGGATAGTTTCTAACAGAAAATAACAGAAACAAAGAAAAACAAAACTAAGAACAAAATGTAAATAGATGACTTTGAGTTAAGTGGCACAATATCAATTGCTTAAAATTGCAAATGGCACTTGATTTATTCATTGCAAACAAAGTTGTGTATTTATCATAATTATTACTTTAATGATCAATTTTCTGAATACAGCGAGAGAAGGAAGTTTTTAAATACACCGATTCGACATTGGAAGAAATGCATTTATATTAAATAATTATATAACAAGTGTAATTTAAATGTAAGCTTACCGTAGAAAGGGTGAAAATCCTTTTTGTGAATGTACTTATAATATTGATATAGATAACAGAATTTACCTAAAACTTAACCGTAAAAAGTTGCCCAATATCTCACTTCAGTGTTGCTGTTTTTTTCTGGTCCTTCGGGATCAGTGATACCAGCACTACTAAGTGTTGAGAATTGAGTACTGCTTAGCCGATGCTATGGGCGTGAGGGAGGTTGCACTTTTTCATTATCCCTCATGTACAGACTCAATCAAACCGAGTCTGCAATTTTAATATAATTTTGTTGTGAATTATGCTTCCGATGGATAACACTTTTTCCGGATTTTTTTACAAGCTCTGAAGAAAGGGCGCTTAGCTTAATCATAAGATTTTTTAAAGGGTCATTCTAAAATCTATTCTTGCTACATTCAAAGATTTAATTTTTTTTCCATTATAAATAATTCTGTTTCATTTATAAACCGGTTACGAGAGAGTAGACAAGTGTTTAATCCTTGTTTGAACGTCAGTCAATTTCATTTACAATTTAACAGTATCTATTTTTAATATTGAAAACTTAACATTAATCAATTGTTACAGTATTAATATCAATGATGTATTTGTATATTAATCTTAATCTAATGGAAGTAATGCATTTCATAGTTCATGATGTTGCTAAGATGATTGTCCATCCGTGAAAGCTACATTTTTATATATTTAGACAATTTAACTTATCGGTCAATACACTTTCTTTGTGCGTTTTCTGCGTTATTTCCTCGTAAATAAATACAATTTAATAGACACAAAAAAACTATTTGGGAAACAAAAACTATATATTTAGATACATATGTTTGATCTACCGTTCTGTATTTATAAATAATAACAATCTTGTTTGTATTGAGTGTCTGTTCTTCTTATCCCCAAAGCAATGAAGATAAATATAATGTACGACTACATCTGTAAACGACAATCCAAATAAACGTTCACACAGACAAACACGTTTTGATAAATGATGATCAGTATTCAGATATTGGTTTTTTTTATCAAATAAAAGAGTTGAATGTTCTCCAGAAAGAAAAACTTCATCGAAAGTTTTACTTTTAAACTCTTCTTAATGCTCAGGAAATGTTATACAAAACTTCTAAATAAAAAATGCACGTAAACGCCATGCGATTTTGACACGATTTCCGGTGTTGATTGGTTGTGTTTGGATCGTGTTTGGAATGCGCGCATTGAATGCGCCCTTCTATGCATGGTTATATGTGCTTTTATAATGTAGCCTGCGAACGGCAACATAATATTCCCACTTGTCCAGTACATCTGTACTGTCTGATCATAGTCTGCATTGTTCGTTTATTCAACCACAACATATAAGTTAATTTATTTGCTTTTTTTTTGGTCCAAAAAAAATATTTAAGCTTGGTATTGGTTAATATCAAGTGCTATTAAATAAAATGAATTCCCGTTTTGGGATAAAAATGCCAAAAATTTAATTCCCTTTTTTATTTGTTTTTCCCTTTTTTTATGACTTAAAAGTTTATAATAAATATTATTGTCGGAAATAAAATTGCCTGAATTTATGTACGTAAATAATCCCATTTTGCATCGTCTGTCAGATGTTTATTATAAAATAGAATAATGGAATTGTATATATATTTTAAGGTAATTCGAAAAAAGCATCTTGTCAGGACACAAAGGATACTTGAAAACAAACTGGCTTTTATTCTATCAACCATTCTCCCAATTTTCACAAAACAGCCTATTCAAGTTATATTATTAGTTATAAAGAGTGTTGACAGGTTGTATGGCCCTATATAAACGGTTGTTTGTAAAATAACCCGAGCCACTAGGCGAGGGTTACATTGCAAACAGCCGTTTTTATACGGCCATATAACCTGTCAACAATCTTTATAACGAATTTATAATACAGCAAACATCATTTTTTAGAAAAAAGTAAGATTTCGTCATGAATCGACAGCAGCCGTGTATATAAAAAACTATATAAACGTCACGATTATCCAATGAAAAGTGACGTTACACAATGTGCAGTATTATAAAAGATAGATTAATTTTTATTACCTCCGAGACGAGATAAACACAGAAATAACTATAACCAGACTTTAAGCTTTTATTTAATTAAGACAAAATTGAACAGATCAGTCTCAATCTATTGTTTATGCTCCCCGACGGAATTCGTTATTTGATTTGTTTAAGTGTTACTTAGAGAAATAATCATCATAAAAGTGAACAGACTTACTGATAAGTAGAGAACAATATTCAAAACAAAATTAAGTATTTATTTTGATAAATTATAAAGAGAATCGTAGATTACTGAATAATTGATCTAAACAGCCAAATGAAAAAAAAAACAAACATTAATGATATTGTTCACAAAAAGTCATATCAAATATTGTGATTTTTGTACTTTTCATATTGTTATATTTATCAACTGATATAAAAAAGTAACATTATGACTTCGGCTTTGAAAGCCAATTTTCAATATTACTTGTTTTATTGTTTGTTTGGGTATTACGCCATTGTTAACACATTTTGGTCGAACCATCCTACTGGTTTTCCTTGGAAAATGACAAGTAATGGCTACTTTCACTGTTCAAAAGGCTACTTTTAGATTATATTTTTATCCGTAGATAGAGACAAATGGCTATTCGACTTAATGTCAATTGTCACGGAGACATTTCACCTTATGCTTTAGAGGAAAAATTGGTTATGCACTAAGAAGGGCCCTTAACTACGGCCCGGGTTAAACAAACACATTATAAAACGGCTAGGCCACTTTTAGAAAGAAACAGAGATTATTTAAGATCAAACTAGTTATATCCCTTATGGTCTGTATCAAGTTTACCGAGATAAGCAAATCTTTTCAATGTAATTATGACGAAACTCATCTATGTTGAATTTGATAATTAGACTCAAAAGCAAATTTTAACCAATCAAAACAATAAATAAGTAGACTCTTTACCTTATTTTTTACCTAATTGATAATCTCAAAGGAATTTCTAAAGCGTTTTGCAAAATATTATGTTTTTCGTAAAATATATCTATTATTAATGCCTTATCGGAAGTAAACTCATCATTTCGTCTTTGTTTCACGCTGTAATATATTAAGTCAATTTAAGTAAATTGGTACCACCTCTGTGGTCGAGGGGTTAGAGTCGATAACTTCTAATCCAGTTACCTCTCTGGCGTTGGTTCGATCCCAGGGAGATGCTTTGGTAGTTTAGCGAGGAGGAAGGTAATCTAGTACTGGTGTAACTCTCAGGGAACATGGATTAGGAAACTACCAGTATTTATGACTGAAATACTGTTGGGAAAAGGCGTAAAATGAAACAAACAAACAAAGAAGTAAATTGGTATTCAATGAGCGCAATTTCCAAGTAGTAAATTATTAATAAAAAACAATAGAAATGTCTCATTTTGATTTTCTTATGAAATTGTTTTTGGAAAATAAAATGTATTAGAGTCCATGTCATATCGATCGGTATACATGTCCATTTTTAGGATCAAGAAAATATTTTCACATTTCATGAAAATTAAGAAATATTGTTGAAAGTCAAATATCTTAAATATGATTATATTTGGGATTTTCCTTTCTTCCATTCGGCTGTGTACGCTCCCTAAGAAGCTAATTGAATACACTACCGTTACTTCAATGAAAGTGAACGGTAGTGGAAATTTGACCGATGTGCGGGAGAGTAACTGCTGTAGTCACAGGAACAAAATAAACCATTGATGTGGGACAATGTATTTTTTCTTAAATATCCTGAGAATAAAAATCTAAGTGGATATGAAGCATAATTTGAACATCGAGGTTGAAACATTCGTTACATTGTGTTTTCATATTGTATGACAAAGTTATGAACATGTAATATGATGAAATAATGACACAAAAAGTAGCAACAATATTGAACTATTTGATTTAATAAATAGCGCTTCCCACTGGAAAAATGTTCCCTTCGCTTTTAATGAAACTTAAATGAAAATATGGCATGAGCGTGCGCATAGTTTCAATTACATTTTCTGTCATATATTAAGTGATATAATATAACTGATGAATCAAATAAGCCGAGATATAACATTTGTATAATGGAGTGCATAATAAATCATTATTCCGATAAAATGACAATAACGGCATGCCAATAAATAAGTTAATTATTAACTTGAATTATAATCGTAATGATATCTAATGCTCATATATGAATAGAATTTTAAACATAAATATGAATTGTTATGAATTAAAGAAATTCCACAGAAATTTGAATTTCTTACATACATCGACTGCGGTATTTAAAACAGAAAGCTATAATGCAAAAGATAATTAAGAAATATATTTAGAAATGAATTGAAAATCGTAGCTTGTGCTATTCTAAGCCGCGACTTGAGTGAAAAGCGTTGTGTCGCTTTTCAATTTTAGGTCAGTTTCACAATTAAAATACTTATTCTGGAACTTACTGCATCAAATGGAACATTAATCTTGGAAAATTATCGCCAGTCCCGTCATGTCAATAAACCTCAGTGGAGTCCCTTTAAGAAGAATATTGTATGTAATAACTAAATGCATGACCGCATTTTGTTTTAGAAACGTTTTGTAATCTACTTTGCATTTACTTTAAGCTGATTACATAAGTTTTCAAACTCGTATAAATGGTATTGAGATAAAACCTTGTGTTTACAAAGTTAATGACATAAATGAAACTGCTTTTAAGATTTGCAAAAGGGAACACAATAAGAAAATTAGAAATAAATTCAACAGTACATGCCCTGATTCGATAAGTATTGTTTGACAACGCTGTCCCGAAAATACCATAAATAAGAACAAAAAATTGCATTACAATATTTAGTCATATGTTTGAATGGTCTCGGTTACAATGCTTCATCACTTTGAAGTCTCTTTCTGTTAATACCTTCTTAATTTACCGCATTGCAATCAATTTGTATAAATTTGCATACGTTTAGGTATACTGTACGTTACTTTATTGAATCTATAAAATATAAGATATATACCGAAAAAGAATTTAACATTTCCTTTAGAAATGCCTGAAGTTGTTAACTAAGTAATGAAGTGAACATATTCATTTGAATGTAATTGTGCTGATTCAGAAATTCAATTTTAACTTTATGTAATTTGATGAATTCTATATATTCGTAAAACTATTAGATTATTGTACAATAAGCTTGCAATTACTTTAGGTAAGTGTATTACTTTCAAAGCGTACATAAATTCAGCATTGTGTCGTTTTAGTAGAATTCGATTTACAACTTACAAATTATACCCAGTATCTAAAGAATATCAAAAAGATCAATATAAAGTATTGCTCGATGAAAAGATGTTTGGAACATTAGATGTAGTAGATCAATATCAATAACAGTAAAAATCTGCAAGGAAAGAAACTGCAAATATGAGAGGTTGTAAAAGGAAAATAAACCATTTTTGGGCACTTTTCACATTTTAAATTCCTTTTCACGTTTTTTTATACATTGAAAATTCACCTAATGACTGCAAAGCCAAAGTGCAAGACTCTAGAAAAATTACATGTCCTTAAAGGCAAATGCACACGCAACGTTGTCCTCACTTCACAAGAAGGGTGGGGTTTTGTTTTATCTTTCTTATAATCGCTTTTAATTACTTGCTTTATCTGTGATTACGACGTCTGAATTTAGACTCGTGTCTTCTTGTTCACAGATAAACGTTTGGCTTTCGATGTTCAAACAACTTATTTACTCTGTCCCGAAAACGGCATAACAAGAACAAAAATATCATCACAATTTTCTAGTCATATATTTGCATAATCTCATAATCGTGAATAAATAATTACACTACTAATAATAGAAAGTTTTCCTTTCAGCAATTTGTAATATACGGAAGCGTATCAGGGCCTACAGTTGGTGAGATGTTTTGCGCTAAGTCGACTAATTTTCATTCGCATTGATAAGATGTTTTTGAATTTCTCAATTAAATTTACTGACAAAGATGAGAAGCTTTTAGGCATTGCAACTGATTTTTTCTCGATTTGCTTGAATTTTTTGTCTCTTCGACTAAAAACTGTCGAAACTTCTTGATTTCGCAACTTTGCTGAAATATTTAGTAAGACGCAAAGACGTTACTCGCATTGACAAATAGCTCACGTAATTCAACAAAGTTTTTTTTGCAATGATTAAAAACTTGTACTTATTACGTATTTTATCATAACGTTTATGTATTACGAATTAATTATAACGTCTTCATGGAATGTTTTTGGTCAAAACGAGAAGAAACAAGTTGACATGACGTGAAACTTTTAGATAAGTGGAGGCACTGATAACCTTCCGTAGTAATACAAATAACAAAAAATAAATTCGTCGGAAATAAACATATCTCGCAGCTGAACACAGAACTTGTTGTGCACTAGATTAAGCATTTTCTTCTCAAACAATATAACTTAGTTAATGTTTCGATGGAATGGCTTTCAGCAAGAAGGCATTCTTATTTTATTCTTATTTTTTATTTAGAAATTATAATCAAATTCATATTCTAGTCGAAGTAACAAGGTTTTGTTTTGCTATGTGTATTTAACTCCATTAATCGGACAGTAACAATAGGAAAATAACAAAGAAGTTTTTCTAGTTTTACGGAAATGCATGTCAAAGCTCCAGAAACTGTGGCACAAACAAAGCAATGTATAAAAATTCCAGAATTGGGATAATTTAGTTTATTTATAATCAGAATTCTAATAGTACGAAAAATTCAAAGCTCGTTTACTTGTTAATAAATAATTACACTATCAATAATGGAAAGTTTTCCTTACAACATGTTGTAATACAAATAACAAACAATTATTTCGTCGAAAAACAAAAACATATCTCGTAGCTGAACACAGAACATTTTGTGAACTAGATTAAGCATTTCCTTCTCAAACAATATAACTTAGTTAATGTTTCGATGCAAGAATTCATATATTTTATAATTATAGTTAGTTTTAAGTGCCCATGCTAATCTAAGTTAGGTATTACATTCCATGTTTTAGGCTTCAGTGGAGTGAATTTTAAAAGATAATGCAGTTTCATTTAGTTTATCTGGTCGAATTAAGACGCAATCATAATTAAGGTTACATTCTTTCTTCTTTTAACATTAAAAACCGAACCAAGATTCATTTTCAGTTATTCTTGATTTATCAATTCCTGTTAAACTAATGAATAAAGTTCACTAAATTAAACCTGAGTTTATTAGAAGAGTAAATCAGTATTGTAAATTCGACTTTATTATACAATAACCTCATTTTTTGCATCTTATTCCACAATTTAGCGACATGCATTGGTTCGTTTTCTAGTTTCTAAAACAGAGCCTTTTTTAGATACTTAATAAATAAATGACAAAAATATCAAAATGATCTTATGTTCTTGAATCAAGCTAAAATGACATTTTTCAAAGTCCCAGCATGAATTAATGTATAAATTATATATTTTTTTAATTTAAAGCGTAAATATATCTATATATAAATCAGTAGTGTCAATTCGACCTCATTATACAATAAACTTATTTAGCATCTTATTTCACAATTTAGCGACAAGCATTAGTCAAAATCTAGTTTCTAAATCAGAACTATTTTATACACATAAATTTGCCCCCTTCATTACTCAGAAACAACTTAGGGCATTTCAGGAAACTATGTAAATTGACATACAAGATAGCTGTGCGATTTACCAGTCAGTTACAAAACAAAATGATGGAAACATCATTATAAACAAGTCCATTATATATAAATCACGATTCCCGAATTTAAAGTAAAAAAGTCTGCAATAAAGTAAATATTTATTTTGATATTTTTGTTATAGAACCGCACCATCTATATTCATACCAAATAATTGAACACTATCAACAACACTTTTCCAAGCACTATTCTATTATAATATTCATATTATATATTTCTATTGTTTTATCAGTAAAAAGAATGAAAAGGCAAACAAAGTGCACGGTACGAGTAATACAGAAAACTTATAACACTTTCTTCTTAAAAAATTACAATAACATTTGATTTATCAGTTTGAATCTGATAAGTATTTGAACATATATTTCATTTTATAATCCACAAAACTCAATTTTAAAAATCCGACTTTTGTAGATTAGTGAATATTAATTTTAATGTTTTTATGTCCCTTTATTTACTTGAGCAGAACTTATTTCATTCAAAAGATGTCATACTTCATAAAAATAAAATATCAGGTCCATAGATAAACGGTGGCATTGAAAGTGAGATTGCAATAAATTCTAGTAAAACTTCTAGTAAAAGTTCTTGTAAAAAAATCTAAAGAAAAACGGGTCTGTCAGAACTCACACCGATAAGCTGAAACACAGCATTCCAGCTACTGTAACTGTTCTTACACAAAATATGGAAAAAAACAAAAGAAAAAGAAAAGAACAGAAGCAAAGAAAATTAATGCAAAGAACAAAATTGAAATAGAAGGCTTTGAGTTAAGTGGCACAATAGCAATTGCTCTGAAAATTACACTTGACATTTGATTTATTCATCGCAAATTTTGTTTATCAAATAAAAGAGTTGAATGTTCTCCAGAAAAGAATCGCTACACCGATGGTTTTAATGTTTTCCTTTAAAATTCATAATTTGTATCCGTATCACATATTTATGAACGGATATCAAAAAGAGAAATTATGACTTTGGCTTTGGAAGTCAGTTTTTTAATATCACTTGTTTTAATGTTTTTTTGTTTTTTTTTGCTTTTTATGCCATTTTTATAACAGGGTCATGAATGTGTTATCAGCAGAGAGAGAAAATAACTATAAGACTTAATGTTCAAGATCCATTGTCACGGAAACATTTCCACTCGACATGTCTAAGATGAAAAAGTTTTAGAACATAAGAAGGCAACATTTGGAATAAAACAGAAATAATTTAAGATCAAATTAAACTAGTTATAGCCATGGTCAAATTAACACAGGGATTAACAAATGCTTTCAATGCAATGTTATTTTTTTCTAAATTTATTAAATATCAGAAACAATCTGTCGATTTTAATAATTTTATTTACAACATTATCACCAGAAAACTAAAGTGAAGAAATCGGATAATCATAAGACAAGGAAAAGGTAAGGGGTTTTGTAATCGGGCATTTTGCCTTCTTATGAAAAGCTTTGAAGGTCCATCGTGCAAGCAAGTTAGTTCGTTATCTTCGTTTAAAGCATGCTTTCAAACTTGCGTTTATCGTTTAGTGCAAAGCGTGTTTCTTACTTAAATTATTTCAAAAGTGTTTTGTAAAATATCACGATTTTTTTGTAAAAAGGATCCATTATTAACTCATTATCGGCAATAAACTCACCATTTAGTCTTTGTTACACTTTGTAATAAATATCTCTTGTAAATTTAATTGGTCTACAATGGGCACAGTTTGCAGAAGTATTTAAATATCGATAAAAACAATAGAAATGTATTATTTGTATATTCTTACGAAATTTGTTTGGAAAATAAAATTTTGATCGAGTTCATGTCATATCGAACGGTATACGTGACCTTTTTTAGGATCAAGAAAATTAAATCACTTTCGCATTAAAATTACATTTTCTGTCATAAATTAAGTGAAATATCATAACTAATGAATCAAATAAGCCGAGATAAAATTGATATGTTTTTGGATGCATAATAAATTATTATTCGACAAAATGACAAAAACGGCATACAAATAAATAAGTAATTTTTATTTTGAATTATTATCATAATGATAGCTGATGCTTATGTCTGAATGTAATTTTAGATATCACAGTAGGGTGAACGTTTCGGTTGTCAAAAATAGCGTTGTACGTGCGTCCGTTTTCCGTGTAACGTGCGTGCGTATATCGTGCAACGTGCGTTTGATAAAACGCTTTCTCAAGCGTGCATCGTTTGCAAGCGTTTAACGTTTATCGTTTTCCGTGTATCGTTTTTCGTTTATCGTGCGTTTCAGAGCTTGCGTTTGCTATCGTTTAGCCTGCGTATGCGTCCGTTTATCGTTTGGTCTAGAACGCTTAAATAGCGTGCGTCTGTGTCTGTTATTAGTTTAGAACATATTGTCTAAGCGAAATGATGGTAAACTTTATATGAAAATATTTGACAAATCATTCTTTTTTTAAGTAAAATCTGTTCTATAAATAACATAAATTTATTGTTGTTAACTCTCCATCTAGTTTATGACCCTATGATGAAGTATCATCGACATTATTCACACTATAGATTAGGAATTTTATTGTATTTTACAGACGCCAAGAATTAAATTACTCTCCAATTGCGAAATGTGTTGTTATTTAAACATTCTGTGAAAAGTAGCAGACAGGGTGTTAGTAATTTTTGCAGCACTATCAACAAACGGGAAACGTAAATGTACTTAAAAGGTACAGTATGATTGTTTTCGTTTGTTTCGAAAAGTTATAGGCAACTTCATATGATTGCACAGTACAGTACAGTCTACTCTTCTTGTTGTTTAGTTTATTGAGCTTAAGAACATTACGAAAGATTATGTCAATAAGCGCATTATACACAGATAAAAGACTCCATTATATCCCCTCGACATTGTTTTCAGAGACACCTTTCTTATTTGTGAAGGGTAATTAACTTCCGGAGTTACTGTTATTGTAAATGTGTGAAATTCAAAGGACCAATAAAACCTTTATGTAAAAAATAAATTGTTATATCAATAAAAAAAATTGAAAATATAAAAGTTCGATGTTTAACAATCAAGACTATTTTAATTTACTAACTTAATTGTTATATTTGAATATACATGTAATAGGCAACATATTGCTGTTGAACGTTTTGAAACGTTTGAACGAAACGTTTTAATTTGCGTGCGTTTCAAAGCGTTTCGAGAAAGCGTATATCGTTTAGCGTATATCGTTTATCGTTTTTCGTTTTGCGTGCGTTTGCGTATTTTGTTTGGTATAACGTGCGTTCAACGTGCGCTCGTTTAGCGTGCAACGTGCGTACGTTTTCCCGAGCGTTCGTTTTGCGTGTAAACTGAAACGTTCACCCTACTGTATAATAAATATGAATTGTTGTAAATTACCAAGTATAGTCTTAATGTAATATTTAAACGCATGGCCGCAGTTTTGTTTGGAAAATGTTTCTGAATCTAGTTTTCATTTACTTTAAGTTGATTACATAGGTTTGTCAAACTCGTATAAACGGTATTGGGATAAAACCTTGCGTTTACAAATTCGATGACAAAAAATGTATATGATTTTAAGCTTTGTAAAAGGGTACACGATAAGAGAATTAGAAATAATGTTAACATTACTGGTCCTGATTCGATAGGTATTGTTTGAACAGTAAGTGTCCCGAAATCACCACAAACAAAAACAAAATATTGCATTACAATTTTCTAGTCATATATTTCAATAATTTCGGTTACAATGCTCAATAAGTTCGAAACCTCTTTCTGTAAATACCTTCTTTACTTACCGCAATGCAATCTATTTGTTTAAACTTACATACGTTTAGGTATAGTTTACTTTTTGGAATCCATAAAAGATATATACCGAAATTGAATTTAACATTTCCATGTGAAATGACTAAAGTTGTTACACTAAGTAATGAAGTGAACAGATTCATTTGAATGTAATTGTGCTGATTCGGAAATTCAATTTTCACTTTATGTAACTCGATGAATTCTAGATATTCGTAACACAATTAGATTATTGTACAATAAGCTTGCAAATACTATAGTGAATGTATTACTTTCGAAGGGTAAGTGAGCATTGTTATGGTGTAGTAGAATTCGAATAACAACTTACAAATAAAAATCAGTTTAAAGAATATCTATGAAATTATTCAATGTATAATCATTTTACACAAGAGATCTAGTAAATCAATATTAATAGCAATAAAATCTGCAAGATAAGACATTTCAAAAACCAAAAACAATTATTATGATAAAAATTTAAACCCATAATATAATGACAAACGATGCTCAATGGTAGGGAGGGACTCAGAATTGGCACCAATGAGATAACATTAAAAGCTACATTTATGTTTAGAAATCAATTCTTGTCTTTGATAATAAAGACAAGTGTGAGGATAATTCGGGTTACTGTTGACAATTATTAAAATTTTAAGAAGTTTAAAAGCCATAACAATGATAAACATGAGGGAACTGGTTGTTTTGTGCGGAACATAGACAATCCATTTTAGCAGTTTCAAATTATAAATCTTTAATTTTCTTTCCATCTTCTTTTAAATACACTGTAAATTCACTAAAGGACTGTAGAACCAATGTACCAGACTCTAGAACATCAACTTAAATTGAAGACAAATGCACAAAACACATTTCTAAACTTATCTATATTTACTGATTCTGACAGAGAGACTCGTTACTTCTTGTCCACAGGTTAACGTCCGGCTATCGATTTTGAAACAACTTATTTACAATGACAGTTAATTAAACATTTAAACAGGTATATTAAACATACAATGTCTCCAAAAAAAAAAAAGCAATGCAATTGTAACGAATTGAATATACGACAAGGCTAACGCGTGTCTACTTTGAGCTGTCATCTTAGCTGTAGGAATATTGTTTAAACAAAAGCACGCAACAAATTACGGCTTTGTAGTTTCTTGTATATCAGTATGCATCTTAACAACTGAATTAGACATTAGTATTGGATTTACGTTATCTATTTTTGCTATTTTAAATTCGGAAAACGTGTTTATGTGTAATAGAGTTGTTTATGCAAATGCTTTTACTATTTGTTTACAGACCGATAAATCGCACACAATCTTGTACGTGAATTTGCATAATTATTTTCCTATCGAACAAAATGTAACATATCAAAATCTCATTTGCTATATTTCCCTGAAAAGCCCGGAGTTGATACAGAGTAATGAAGTGGACACATTAATGTCGATAAAATAGCCGTGATTTGGAAACTAGATTTCGACTCGAAGTATGTCTCTAAATTGTTAAATAATTTGTTAGATTAGGTTATTATACAGTAAGGTCAATTTTACAACACTTACTTAATCTTATAAGCTGAAAATCAATATGAGAAACCTAATTTATGAGCTTGATCACAATTGATTCAAATACTAAAAATAATGTGAACATATGAATGTATAAATCTATAATGTGAACATATAAATGTATAAATCTTAAGATATTTAAATACGAGAGAGAATGTGATTGCGTTCAAATCTGACGAGAAATAAATGCTCATTTATAAGAAGGGTGTGTACTATGATTCATACTTGAAAATTCATCTTATACGAAATTGACTTCAACATTTTTATCAGTTGTAAGCTTTTATTTATAAGGAGGTAATATGACCCAGTGTAAGCAAATCCTGCCATTATCAGTAGTGTAATGTAATATTTTAATTCGTTATATTTATATTTTGGTTTGGGTTTTTAGCGGAGACCACTGGTGCCCCTCTATGCATTTTTCAAGCACAAACGGGAATTTTAGAAGAACCCCTGGTGTTCCATTAGCTTGCCCGATAGTTTCCTCACACACAAAACAATCCAAAATCCCTGGCGGGATTCTACACCACAGTGACGAGGGACAAGCTGTTAAAAGTCAACGATCTGAAACAATCAGGCACTGACGCACCACATCCTTTGAACTCATGAAGGAATATTTCACTTAAATAAATAAGATAGTTATTTTTCATCAGAGTAATTTTTAAACGATATTATCTGGAAATACCTTAATAAATAAGTTTCTAAAAATAGAAAATTTAAAGTTAAAGAAATGATTTTTCTAGAAATGCTTTTTATTGCTGACAGCATTTGCACTATGTTATATTGTTTGAGAAAACATTCCTAAACTTGTTTGTAAAATGTTTTTTGTAAGCTGCGAAACATGTTTATTTTCGGCAAAATAATTGTTTATTATTTCTATGAAAACTTGCTAAAAGGAACACTTTTCGTTTTTGACAGTTGCACGAGCTTTGATGTTTCCGCTCTTTTAGAATTCCGATTATAAAGAAACCGAAGTATCCGATTTCTGTTGGTTTGTGACACTGTTTTCAGAAACTTTGACATTCATTTCTGAAAAACACGAAACCTTGCTCTGTTTACTTCCTGCTGAAACTGTCCGATTAACAATGTTAAATATTGATAACGTGTGGTAGCTATTATATTTATTCAATGTTTTTGCAATGTGCGTTCATTTCTTGTTCGATATTAGCAGTCATTTTTAAGTACATGGAAACGTAATCAAAATTCTATAACATTTGTAATCGAGAAAAAATAAATATCTCCAGACATTGTGAAAAGTTTGACACAAGCTATTTCCATTAAAAATCTGTTGATTGTATGACGCTATTGTTGTAAGATAGCAAAATTCATTTTCGTCCTTAATACTACATTTACCATAATCACCACCAACATCATCATCATTATTAACAACACAAACAACTTCAAGAAAACAAGCTGCAGTAGCACCAAACAAATAAATAAATGAAAAAAAAAATAAAAAATTAAAATAATAAAAAAAAAAACATTCCAAATAATACAGCATGTTGATGGGTATAAAACATTAACAAACGATAAGAGCAAAAATAGTTCACGTTATAAAATACCACACCAGTATCTGCTAAGAGTAGGTCAAAGTCATCTTGGCCAGATATTTGTTTGGATAATGTGACTATGTGAAAGAAGTCAAATGCAAAACAGCTTCTTGTTGAAATTACAATTGGTTCACCTTTTATTATTTTCAAAAAAAGTTACTGGAGAGGTATCTTTATATTTCATAATCATGTTAATTTGAAACTTTATTTACACCTAGTACACTATATCAGCATACATAAAGATGTATTGCTATCAAAATTTTTATTATATTCTTGATATGCATTTTCCATTCGTTTTAATCGCTTTCATTTGATTTTACGCAATTCATGTGTATGTTTATTTTTGCAGTATTTTGAAGAATAAATTTTTTATCTCATTCAAAAACTATCTGAATTCAGATTAAGTTAATAACTCTATCATTCATTTTAAAATAAAAGCGTTCATAACTGATTCCAACATTTATAATAATAATAATTGGATATTTATTTCAGAAGGGACTTGATAAACTCGATACACCATTATAACCAGACATGTATCATTAATTAACAATAAGATAATTGAACAATCTGTCTCAACTTTTTCCCTGTTCCGAAAAGGAAATTTTAAATTTCATTTTTTTCAAAACAAATAAAAAAGACCAAAAAGCGTTTCCTTTAAAAGTTAAAATTATATCAAATATTGGCAGAAAAAATTTTGAATTTAATTGCTAACAACGTAAAAATTTTTAAAAGCATATTAAGTTTAAAATGTTGTATTTTTGCCTCTAAAAACGTGTTATAAGATGATCCGAAATTTGTTTGAAAATAAATGGATTAAAAACACTTATATTAGGAAAAGCAAATCAAAATGATCACGTAATAACAAAGACATAGATAATTATAATTATTTTGTTTATCATATAATAAATCCCAATATACAACATTTTATTTACCTAAATAACTTTGAAATGGACAGTCTCAGATTATAAATAAAAATGAAGTTGTGCCTGTTTCAAAAGGATAAGGGGTTTAATGAAACAACGCACTGGGTTTAACAATAAAAAACTTGCCTTTTTTTGAAAGTCACGGGAAAAAAGACACACGTAAACATGATGACAACAGGCGTGCAACGACTACGCGAACACTGTGGAAACATAAGTAATGTATCATTGCGATGTAACTTAAAAGTATCATAATAAAACAATAATATTCTCATCGGGAAATAAGTCATAAAGAAATTTTATCATGCGCTCGCGTTATTTACTGTCTATGGGTCTTAATTGAATAAGTTCTAATTTTAATTGGGAAAAATCAATTATAGCCCCAGTTGAGTATGATACAAAATAAATTCATTTTTCCTCGGTTCCATTTTTTATTTATGTTCCTGTATATGCACCGGAAAAACTTTAAAAGGCTGATAATTTTTTGAAAACCCAAATGTTTTGCCCGTATGCATTACCCGGGAAAAAAAATTTTCAAGGGAAACAACCCTTAATTTAAAGGCGGGGAAAAATTTGTTTTCGTTACCCCGGCATGTCAATTTTAAACTGATTTTTTCATGGAAACTGGCTTTTTAAACGCAAGGGTTTGTTGAAACAACCAAGGGTGCGTTTTTTATAGTTTGTAATTTAAAAGAAAATAATAACACTTTCTAGTATTTTTTTTCAAAATACCTTCACATAAAAAACCCGAAAAGGGCAAAACCAAATTTTTTTGAAAAGTATTATTTAAATTAATCTTGAATCATATTATTTTTTTTACGTCCCAAAATTCCCCATGCTTTTTCTTGTTTAAAAGGGCCAAAAAGGGAAAATTTTGTTGCTGATTTTGGTTTATTTAAAAATGTCACTTTTAACATTTGGGAACCCTGTCATTGAAATTTGGGACTCAAGCAGTTTTCTTGTACAAATTTTTTTTACAAAAGTAAAACTCTTGGGCACTCAGGGAAAAAAGATAAAATTTCAATAAAAAGGGAAAAAGGGCTGATTTCCTCAATTACCTCCTAATTCATAGACAATAACAGTCTGATTGTAGATGCGCGTTTTCATCTTGTCCCTTGGGATACCAAGTTTTACCACAATTTGTAAAGGCTGGGTATAGATTTTTGTGGAGTAAAAACCATTTGAAATATTCAAGCGGTTGTTATTTAGGTGTTTCTAAGAAGCACACGTCTCAAATAATTCAATATTTTATTTAAATGTACATAATATATCGATTAAATCAGACGAATTTCGTCACAGCGAAACTGTTCGGAGAGTTTATTTTTGTCCGAATTTGCTGCATAATAAATATATAATTATGTATATGTGAAAATAACACTTTTATGACTGTCAGTA
Source organism: Ruditapes philippinarum (assembly GCF_026571515.1). Taxonomy (NCBI): domain Eukaryota; kingdom Metazoa; phylum Mollusca; class Bivalvia; order Venerida; family Veneridae; genus Ruditapes; species Ruditapes philippinarum. The sequence continues at coordinate 19,862 of NW_026859240.1, forward strand.
ATATTGTTCGGTGTTGTCTTTAAATGCAATGAAATATCTGTTGAATTAACCAACGATTGTAATATTATTGTAAAATGAATGAATTTAAACTATAATAAAAGCATTACATGAAAGAAATAAACAACAACAATCTAAATACGTGCATGCTTTAAAGAAAATTAAGATCAACATGCATTTTGCCAAACTACGTTTAACAAAGCAACACTTTTTTCGCATAATTTCCCGTTGCTTTTGTTTTTTGTTTGTTTTGGAAAATAGCCAATATCGTCATATATAGGATTTCCCTAAGTTCTCTTAAATGTCAATTTCATTTCTTTTAAGTGCAGATATTCAATAATTTGGATTCTTCACCATATTTTAGAGCGACATAAACACTTCCTTTTATATGACACGGTTGTTCTAAATGCAATTATTCTAAAAGCAAATTGACTTGACTAGAATAACTTATTTTCACCAAAGCCATGCAGTTCTTACGCAGAGCAGATAAAACTGGAAATAAACATATTATATTTTGCTGAAATTCTTTCTATAAGTGATTTAAGAAAGGTAAAATGAAAACCTTATTTTAAAGAACTCCCCAAACGGTATTATATTTGACTGAGCCAAAAACAGTTAAAACTTTACTCTGTCGAGTGGAATATATATTCCCTCATTAAGTCACCTTATCCGGAAAAATTTTTAAAAATTGGGCCGGTTTTGAAAAAAATGAAAATTTTTTAAAACTTTTTCATACCTAAATTTCTTTTTTAACTTTTTTGGGTTAAAAATATTCTACACCAAAAGGGGGAAATAAAAAAAATATTTTTTTTACAGAAAAATTTTTCTCCAAAATGTTTGTCTTTTAAAAATTATTTGGGGAAAGGGAAAATTTATAGTAACGGGTAGGGAAAGGGGAAAGTATTTTTAAATTTTTGAAAACAAAAAGTGACATAAAAAGTTCTTTTCACTAAAATGTCCCACGTTTTTTTTTGAAATGTCAGTAATGCGGGAAGCAATAATAAAGAAGCATATTAAATCAAATTTAGTCACGTAAGCTTTATTACAAAAGTCAATCCCATTGCTTTCAAAGCATTAATGTTTTTTTTTTCTTTTTTAATATTAAAAATGACGTTTATTAGTTATGATTTAAAAAGTCTTTGTTTTTACAGATTCTTTGTTGAACACCAAATAGTAATAAAAAACTCTCGATGTGAAACTGTAATTGATAATGATAGTTAATTACAATTTGACAAAGAAAGATGAGTGTCTTTTATGACAAGAAGAATGCATGTATTACAAAAAATCAGCAAATAGTTTCAGTTAAATGTAAATGTACTTTACGACGATGTTTTTCTGTTAATGTGTGCCCCAAAACAAATACCCCAGTTTACGGGAATTTAAATGTTGCAAACCAACCCCTTTTTTTTAATTTTAATTTTTTTGCATTATTTTTAAGATGTAAATTAGTAAAAAAAGGGACGGGAAAAAAATTTCAAATTGTTTAAAAAAGGGGAAAATTTGTATCACTTCTTTTTAGTTACATTTATACTACCAAAATCTACCACCCCACCACCAAACTATTTATCATCACAGTTTGTTGTATAAAAAAGGCGAAGAAATACTTTTCATAACATTTTAGTTTATTTAACTTTATTTAAGTTTTGTTTTACCTGAAACATTTTCATTTTTGTATTTTTGGCATCTTTTAGAGATTCCGTTTTTCTTTATGTTTATTTCATTTCAAATGTCATAATGTAAGCGGTTTGAACACGAATTTTTCCATTCAATATAAACATGTTAATTTTAGTATAAATTAATTTTTTATACATTTTTTTTTTTATAAAACTAAGACAACTGAATACGATAAAACTGAGTTTGACATTAGTTACGTCTGACATACATTAACAGTACGATTGTTATTAGTTTTTTACTGCAAGCATTTACCAAAACATTTCATTATGTTCATTTTTGCTGTGAGGTTCACAATTTATAATTAAAAAAAAGTAAATGTAACAGCAACATATAACAGAACCACAATAAAAAAACCTTCTATCACTTAAGCTGTGCAGTAGAATATAATTAATGCGAACATGTTCACATTAAATCAATTATAAATGAAGCTCCTGTTTAAAGACACAACGCAGCTAATGTTACACCCCGGCGTTTTTAAAGCCGTATGCAATCATAAACGTGTCTGCTATGATAAAAGGTAAGGAAATAGGATTCTGTGAAAATAAGCTTTTCTTACTGAAAACTGCGTGTGTCTGCAAAAAGAATTGGTCTTGATACCGCACATGGTATGCCTGTAACTTATTTCCAGTCTACTAAATTGTTAATATGATTCATTCCATCGATTAAAATATAAATCACTAATACAAGTTATTTAATTTACGTTCAATTTGTTTCGTGTCGCTTACATTTAGATAAGTTGAAGTTCAGCTGAGTGCAATTGATGTGATGAATAAATAATGTAGTGCAAATGTACTGATTATGTAGCGATGGACACTCTTTGATATGTCTATGTTTTGCGTATCTTACACATTGTGTTATGTGAATAAAGACACTGAAGACAGCATGTTTTGTCATTGTCTCTATTATTTGCTTTTTACCGTAATGAAATAAAATCCTCCAGTAAAACCATGATAAGATTACAATGTAAATTTTTGATAAAATATTATACCGTCATAAATTTAAACGATTTGTTACAATTTTTTATTTATGTTACTTTTATTTATGTTATCAAAGTTACATTCAAAAGTTAATGCTATCGAAAACAAAAGCACATATTTTAGATAGAATGATTTACTTTATTGTCTATGAACCTCATCTATATCTCTTTTATGATAAAAATACACGTCGTCAATGTTTTTCTTAGAAAGATTAACACCTCAATTGCATTAAGTGATAAATGGATGTTATCATTAAACAGTGAAACATCTACATTTTGTACACTAGCAACTGAATCGTTTATATTTCAGCAATTATAAAATATTCTGTAAATGCTTACATTTAGATCAAAGCATTCATTTGAGAGGTTTAATTTATCAAAGTACTCCTATAGTTAAAAACAACCATAAAATAAGTACGATTTTCTAAGAAAATGACTTGCGATTTTAAAAATGTTTGCAGCTTTTAGCATATCTTCTTCAATAAGTATGCATTGGATGTAAGAAAAAGTGATGACACATTTAGTGTGGACGCCTCGTTTTATTATAGATTTCTTTGTCGAGTTATTAAGCATACACATTTTTGTTTAGATCTGCGATGTGAAATTATAAGCCTAAAATATCTTTAAATAAAAGCAAACCCTACACAACAGCTTTAAAATTAAGCAGTTTTATAAAAAGGTAGAGTTTTTTTTATTCTATATCATTACTGGATATAGCATATAATTAGGTAAAAGCAATATGCGCATTTGCAAGATATTGCACAATGGCTCACAAAGTTCAAAGTAGTATCAGCAGAAACTTTGTAAATTATTATAATTGTATCTAATGTAATAATGTAAAATAGATCAATCACATTACTAAACTGCCAAATTCTTAACATTCATACAATTTACATGTGTTTCACTGTGAGTTTTATAAATTTTTGTAAATTAGATATTTATTTTATCATCATAGCATTACGGTTTTAACACTGTCATAACTACATTTGCCAATTATATTCACATTAAAATATACTTTATCAAGATTATTGTACGTATAATCATTGAATGTTTAAATGAGTGCTTACATCTTTAAGGCATATCCGGAAAAATTATGAAACTTTGAATAATGTAGAACATTCATTAATCATAGTGTTTTACAGGTAATAAAAAAAAGAAAAGATAAATATTTAAATAAAAAATAAATAAATAAAAAACAGGATATATTTTATTGCAAAAATGACAATAAATAAAGATGAAGAGTATATGACAAAGTATTTGATAATATAATTTCTAATTTCATGGTTGTAGATGATATATTAATTAATTTTTATGAAAAATGAAAAATATGTTGGTAAATTTTTGAATACGTCTGACTGACTGGATTACCAAAACTTATTTAAATGAATATCTGAAGATTATATCACACAGTTTCAATAATATCCTAAATATTGATTTCATGGTTGTAGATGATATATTACGAGAAAATTATGTTGGCTAGCATTTGAATAATTTGACTGACTTGTATGATACCATGAACCACCAAACTAGACCACAATTTTTATGTATTTTGAAGAAGCAGATATTCTTCTCCTTCAAAGTTGTAAAAAATTAGAAATGTAGCTTATCATTATATTTGCTTAAGAAGGAATTGTTGTACACAAATTACTTTTATGTTATTATTCATGGTTTTGACCGTTCAAGACGGCGTTGGGGTGTGCAATAAGTATTACACGGTACATAATATTCTATTTACAGTTTCAATAAAACCGAGTGTTTGATTCGGAACTATTTGTTATTGCTGTCTTTGCTGTAGAGAGATCCCCTCTATTCACAACTGACTGAAAATAATTTCGAAATGATATTATTATATGTATTTCGATTTAATAACATTACTGCAAGAGTGTCAATTTAGTAGAAACACATATTTATCGCTAACCTATTCATACTTTTTTATTAAGACAGTTAAGTACAGCGTGTGAGTTAAATTGGGAAAGGATATTAAATGCTTGCTGTGAAAAAAATATTTTGACAGCTCATGGGGCTACAGCTCTTTGGTCTCTTCCATTGACGCTTATTGGTAATGAATATTTGGTGATTAACCGATTATGTTTCCTTGGCAAACAGGTGCATATAATCTAGCTTTTAACAATATAATCATTTAAGTGTTATATACTGGTGTGTATGAAAACTATATGCAGGTATCCGTTTTGTACCTAACTTACTATAATGTCTTTCATTTTGAGAGCAAATATGAACATATGAACAAAGGGCATCAACTTGAGAAGAAAAAATATTATTTTTATCCGAATTTTATCCGACAGCCTTATTTAATTAAATAAATGTTTCTACATTGTCTTGGTGCCATATAAATACCAACAGTTAAATACTTTGTATTCATTTTTTTTATAATTGCTAGTTAAATGTCATATATATGAGGCTTATGAGATATAATTATCTGATTAGATAACGAATACGTACAACATAGTGCTCATAACCTCGAACACTTTATAGATAAAAACTATCTTAATTATAAGTTTATCAATTAATCCTTGGTGTCAGTAAGTTTTTGCCGCTATTGAATAATATGAAGCTCAACCACTGTCTACTTTTAAACTACTAAGATGAGATAGAACAATAAAATAAACAAAACTTGCAAATACAGATCGCGGCTAAAAGATGTACATTTAAAACAACAACAACAACAACAACGAAGAAACTTAACAAATTTGAAAAAAATCAACAATTTATTATTGCCCAAGCTTACAATTCCGAGTTCAAATTGCAGAATAGTAGCGTGATATTTTATTCAGATACTTTGTAATCGTGCCCATACTGATAAATTACATTTTTTATGACTTCTTTGTTTAAGGACCAGAACTTTAGATAGTTTATCCTGACAAATTAAGATAAAAAAACATCAGAAGTTCTTAAGCTCACCTTTTATATATATATAAAAAAACATAAAAACAACAACAACAACAAAATAATACAATAAAACAAAATTTAGTCCGAGAAATGTAAAAAAGAAGTCTACAATTAATTTTGTGCTCAAACACACAATTCCTAGTCCAAATAACAGATTAAGTTATGTGATATGAAATAAAATTTATATATATTTGAACAATTTCAATTTATACTTTTAAATAAAACTTCATTTATATCATTTATTTGTTTTAACGTTGCAATATTAAATAATTTAGTTCCTGCAACACTATATTTGTCAATGATTATTAACTTACACTCATGCATGTGCTTTTGTACCAATCAATTATTTGGAAGTATGTATTAAGTTTTTGTACAGAAAAAAGCAATGAATATCTACTAATTATTGTAGTACATACGTGTCATACAATGTAAATATATTAATATAAACTATTAATGTGATAGGGAAAGAATAAAAAAAATCAAAATGAGAATGTATCTTACATGACAGATCCTTTCACTGCAATTATTTGGTGTATACCTATAATACGTATAATATTATATAAATTCGTGGTCAAATTATGTAAATGTTCAGTCATTTGTTTAAGAAGTCTTAAATGTACGTATTCAATCAACTTTATTTTGTCAGAACAAGCTTTTTCTTAAAAAGAAAACAAAACATAATGAATTCTTGTCGCAAGCAAGTCCTGACCTACCTGACCTTATCCTGTTATCCCATAGTGGGGCAAAGGGCATCCACAACAGCTCTCCATCTGGGTCGGTTCAAAGCTGCTCTTTTTGCTTCTGCCCAGGTGATATTGCAGCTTTTCAACACAGCTTCTATTGTTCGTCTCCAGGTGGTTGTTGGTCTACCTCTTCTTCTTTTACCTTGAGGATTCCAGTCCAGAGCTTGCCTAGTGATGTTGTGTTGGGGTCGCCTCAGAATGTGTCCTATCCAATGCCATTTACGTTTCTTGATGGTGCTTGAAATAGATGACTGGCATGTTCTATTCCACTGTTCTGAATTGCTGATTGTTTGGCCATCTGATTTGTAGGATCTGTCGGAGGCATTTGTTGATGAATACCTGCAGGTCGTGTTCGTTTTTCTTGGTTTGCTTCCAGGTTTCTGATCCATACAAAAGAACTGATTTGACATTGGTCTCAAAGATTCTCAGTTTGGTCTTTTGTCTGATGTTCTTGTTTTTCCATAACGATCTGAGGGTCACAAAGGCATGCCCAAGTCTCGATTTGATATCATTGTCTGCTCCTCCATTCTTAAAAACGATACTTCCCAGATATGTAAACTGGTTGACGTCTTCGATGGATTGATTGTCTAGTGTGATGGCAGAATTGTTCTGGGTAATTTATTCTTAAGAACTTGGTTTTAGAGGTTTTGATCTCCAGGCCTGTTGATTTTGCTGTTGTGTAAAGAGCCGATGTTTTCAGTTTGATCTGCTGCAATTTCTGGAATAGTAGACTCACATCATCTGCAAAGTCTAGATCTTCAAGCTTGGCAGTGAATGACCATTGGATGCCTCTTGGTGGTGTCATGGTAGCTCCATCAAATTTGTTTTATGCGCGCATTTTAATCTGAAGAAAATGCCGCAAATCTTGTCAGTGAATTTGTTTATAATTATCCCATAGGGAGAATGCGATATATCCGAATCTCTTTTCTTCATTTCTCAGAAATTCCCGATGTCGATATTGAGTAATGAAGTGAATACACAAATGTGGATATAATAACGCCGATTCGATAACTTAATTGTGGCACTTTATCGTTCGCTGATTCCTGGACATAAGTTGCAAAATAAGTAAAAAACGTGTGTTGTTAAATAGCTGAACATGTTTTGTTGTAACGATTGAAAAGTATGAATATTATAAAAGATTCAAGGCATTTATTTAGATGAAAATAAGAAGCAAACATAGCACTGTTATCATACGTATTTGCTGTCAGATTTATGTGAGATTAATTCAAAACTACATTATGTATATTTCTTCAAAAAGAAAAGAATACCAAATTGTGTAATGGATTTTCTTTTGCCTTACTATTTACCGTTATGAATATCTTCGATACGTTAATATACACAATTGTTATAATGCATTTATAGTGAAAATAATTCCGACGAAAATAGTTGATAATGTACGTTCTGACAGTTATACGGTTTAGCCGCCTGCTTCTCGTCGTTTTCAAATGTTTATCATTCATAAAAACACACAATTCTCAGTTTAACCATAAGATACTTCTACATTTCAAACCTTAAAATTTAGCACCTGTATGCAATACAAACACTTCGTTTAAAATTAACACAGATTTCATTATGACGTATTTTCTAAATTATGAATTAGTACGAGTATAATTATATAAATCCGTGATTTGACGTTACATTTGATAAGTTTTAATGTGTGTATTTTAATAAATGAAGATAAGAAATAATTCTAAATGCAATATGGAAATAGATTTTCGACAAGATCTTTGATGTACGCCATGAACACTTGTTGATGATAAAAACATATGTAAGGACATGTTGAAATAAGTTTTCAGAAGCAAACATTGTTTTGTTGACTTGGAAGTGTCACGTATTTAGCTAAACAAAAAACAGATACTAAATATGTAAGTGAGGAGTTATTTTGTTTGATTTACAAAAACGGTGTTATATTGTTCTTAAAAAAATCTAAACATTACATCTCTGTGTAGAACAGAATATTGTTATGAAGGTTTGTCTCATTTATACGATTTGTCGAAAGTTGATAGACTAAGTGTTAGTGAATTTCTTTTCTTTTGTGTGTTGCTAGTTGGTACCTATTTTCCCATTTGTTAATGTTATTTAAGTCTGCATTTTTAAAAATAAAATAACAGATACTTAATACAAATGTATCGGCCGAAATTTTTAAAGACGGATTTGTTACAGTTTCCTTTATTTTGTAAATGAATCTTATTCAGCTCTGGTATTTTCCATATACTTATCACACGAGATCTAGAATACATTAGTTCTCGTTTTTATCTCTTTGATACAAATAATTCAGTTTTTATATGTTTTTCTAAGTTACTATTCCAACTATACAACATTGAATTCCATAGTACATGTTTTTGTACCAGGTTCAGGAAGCAACAATGCGAATAATGTCTACTAATCAGAGACTGACAAATTGAGTTTCCAATCAACGCATAACATCCATATTGGTATATTCAATTCATTACCCAGTATCAACTTCGGGCCTTTCTGAGAATTGAAGTAAATGAGATTTCGATATATTACATTTCCCCGTTGGCTTAATAAGTATTCAAATTCACTGACAAGATAAGCTAGAAATTTGCGCAATTGACAAACTGTCATCAAACAATTGTTGTAAAGGGACTAGCAAGAAAATAAGTATTAATACTTTTCAAGCATGTTTTCCGTATTTAATTAATATTTTTTAAAGTATGTTTTCCAGACTGGCTCACAACAAATATAAACTGTACAGTTGTATTGATACATTTATAATTATATTATCATAATCATAATATGGTAAATGTATATGTAGATATAACTTTAATACTTGAAATCAGCTCTTTTACATATATATCGATGTGTTTACTTCATTTCTGGATATCAACCTTTGGCATTTCTAAAAATTAAGTATATGAGATTTCTATATATTAAATTTACTCGATGGGACAGTAAGTATACAAATTTGCCGACAATATTACCTAGAAATGTGTCCGATCGACATATGGCCATTAAATAATTTGTCAGGGCTCTTTCGAAAAATAAATCACATTACTTTATAACGCATGTTTTGACAATTAGCTCGGATATATTACTATCTGTAATGTTCTAGTAAATCCGTATATACATTTCATAAAGCAGTACTTTATTACTAAGGTACTTTTACGGAGGGTTTTTTACAGAAAAGCTTTTAAACTACCTAATCAAACCGTAAAATTTGTTTTATGTACTTTATTATGTAAATGGAAAGATTAAAAATAAATATTGTTGAAACTAAGACAGTATTTGATTCTTACTTTTTTAGATGTTAAATGGGAAATGTACTACCTATTTTATGTTGTTCCTAGTTGATGATATTAATGGCTTAACGTTTTAGACACAGACCCATTTTGAAAATACGCTGCTCAACATATTAATCTGTACTTAAAAATTTCTGGATCACAATACTTAGATATGATAAGCAGTTTATATAGTATTTGTTATTAAAATAAAGAAAATGTTACTGTTACAGTTTTTTATGTGAATTTTGTTGACGGATATATTTGAGATATCTCTGACTGCTCTAAATGAATTTATTATACAAACGGCCATGAAATTTCAGAAAATGATCCCCCAAGTTCCTCTATTCTGTCAATGTTGATTGTTTTCGGAAGACATATTATGTCTTTAAAATTCTTTGCAGTCTTAACGTGGAGCAATAACATCTCACTGCTATTATAGACAAAAGTCTTAAACACCATTATCATGTCAAGCAAATTATCTGAATTTTTTTACACCACATCATGTGACAGTGTCTTTTAGAACACTGTCTTAAAGCTGAAACAGCATAGAAGATTTAATCCGAATTTTCAATGTGAAAGTCAACAATTCGACAAAAAGCATAATACAATAATCTCTTTGCATTAATTTTGTAATCTGTTCAAATATCCAAGTGTTTTACTTCACCCAATAAGATATTTGTTAGCAATCATAAAAACATTTCTATGTGATTATATATGGGATCCATATAGTTTTTGCCCTTTTAAATAATGATGTTACAGTTGAAGACACCTTTTCATGTCACTGAAATCATGAGAAATGTCCTTAACAATTAAAAATGTCAAACCATTGCGAGAGCGGCTTTTGGTTTGTTATGAAAAATATCAAGTCTTAGTCAACATTAACTAGTTCATTGGGTGGCTTATAAATACTTAATATTACTTTCCCACAGAAATCCTTAAAATGCATTACTTAATAATACATTCAAGATATTCAAGAAGAATTCCTATGCGTTCATTCTATTACGATGGTGTCAAAGTCATTTGAGGTTCAGATAATTCCTGACCTATAAAACAAAAAAGTGTCTTAGAGATTTTCAATTTTACAACAACTGAAATTATCAAAAGAAATTAAGTCATTGATTTCCGCTTAATGTGTATATGTTGAGAAGACTGTATTTTCCGTGTTTACCTGAACTTGAAAAAATATTACAGCATAACAACAAGAAAATGGTATTAAGATGAAATAAATTTCGAGAAGCTTTAATATTCCAAACAATCAAACAATTATAAAAAATTATAAACAGTGTGATGATGTTGTAAGCAATATATGAAAACGTTTTGCCGCGTTACTAAATTAAATATTTAATATGGTAATTACAGAAATGATAAAAATTCATGATTTCAACATTATGTACTTCGTTTACACTTTTATCAAACGTGTGTGTATATTATTATATTAAGACAAACAGTTAAGCTGAAATGATCATTTTTAATATAACAAAAGCAACAACATTTTTTAACATGACTGGTTATTCAAATAATGTCATATGTGGCGAAAGTTGTAAGGAATAAAAGCTAACATTTGTCAGTGACATTGGATAATTTCATGTGATGAAGCTTTCTGACTGGTATATAAATGGTCAGTGGTTCTATGATGCCAAACACCTGAGGTCTTCCTTCGCCAGTTTAGTATGCCTTATCAGCGTTGGTTTGGCTTAAGATCAAACAAACAACCAAACAAACAAACAAACAAACAAACAAACAAACTGTATTTGTTTAAAAAACAATCGCATGACCTCGCTCTATTTATTTCTTTCTCACATATTTAAAAACTGTTCCTCATGTGATTGATTTACAAATATTTGTATTTGCAAATAATTCATAACATTCTAAGCACTAACATAAGATTTTTATCACATTTTACGGATGCTCTTTAATATAACATTACAATCGTACAAAAATCTTTAAAAATCATTTATCAATTTCAAAACAGATACTGCTATTTTTAAAGACTTGACATTTTAAATCTTTTAGACAACAAACAAAATAAATCAATAAGCTGAAGCTATCATCTTAGTGAATTCTTAAGTTAGTATTGTTCAATATCCTGTAAATGTTAATTGAACAATTACATTTTAGTCGGTATTTGAAGCTCTTAAATCAATAAATAAAACGTTACTTCAAAATATAAAACTGTCTAATGATGTAGTAATTCCTCGCAGAATTACAATAACAATTGATTATACAGTCACAAGCTCTTTAATGGGTCTGAGACATTTACAATTGTCAAGCAAATACATGCAAAATTAGATAAGTGTAAATTTTGAAAAAATACTTATTTTAGGTAAGAATTTGACAACTTTTGATGATACTGACACTGTATTTAACTAACATTTTGCATGTAGATATCACAATTGCACGAAAGCAATCGTCTCTGACACGTTGGCACGAGTTTTTTGTTATAATCAGACATGTTAAAGATATAACAATATCTTATTTCTATAATCTGTTATGAACAATGCATTGCAACATAAGTACATGGTACACTACATTTCCCCTTCCGCATTATCACATAACAAAAGTCATACGTTTCGAAATCGTATACTCTGATGAGAGTAGCGAGCGGCAAGATAATAACTTAAAACATGAGAATACGATAAACATTAAGCTAACTGTTTATTATATTTGCACTTTTTCAAGTTCGCAAATGATCGAATAAACATAGCCTCACACGAGTTATGCGGTTTCTTTGCCAGTATTTGAAAACTATGCTTTAAATGAAACAATAAAAGCATTTTCTATAACTTAAAGATCCTGTATGTTGTAATTAAGGTTGTTATGCAATTTTATATAATGCATATAATTATGCTTCAAAAACAATTTTCAAACATCGAAGAATATGTAAAATATGTACTTCGAATATTTGTAAACATTATAGGTAATTATTAAAATATATGCATTCATTTCTTATTGAAAAATTAATATTATATATATTTATGATATAAAAATCTTGAAACAAAGTGATCTCTCAGAAGCATTAATCACAACAAAATTACAAGAGAATTGCAGACTCGGTTGATTGAGTCTGTACATGAGAGATAATGTATACGTGAAACATCCCTCACGCCCCCTAGCACCGGCCTGAGCGGTACTCAATTCAAACCATACAAAAATTGAGATACAGGATCTTTACGCTTTGCAATAGAATAATTTAAATCGGTGCGAACATTTGTACATTAAATAAATTATTAATGACGCTCCTGTTTCATGATACAACTCCGCTAATGTTCAACCCGTATGCAATCATAATCGTGTCTGCTATAACAAAATGTAAGAAAATAGGATTCTGAGTTAATAAGCTTTTCTTGCAGAAAACTGTATGTGTCTGCAAAAGATGGTATTATCTGTAAGTATTTGCCAGTATACTAATTGTTGATAATATTTGTATCATTCCAATCAAATATAATTTGTGGGGATTATCTATTCTTGAGGATAGGGAGGTTCCAAAATTAAATGAAAGGCAACTCAAATTACCAGTACAAAAAATATTACTTTATGTTTAATTTGTTTCATCATGTTCATGTCGCGCACATTTAAATAAGTTTAAGTTAAACCTAGTGCGTAAGACGTAGTACGGCGCAGATTGACCTGTCCTTTAGCACTAACAAACATAACAGCATAGCTACAATAGGATAATAATATTTGTTATTTAAATAAATAATGAAGTGCAAATGTACTGATAATGTATTGATAAACATCCTATGCTATTTGCGTGTTTTGTGTGATGTGAATAAAGACACGAAAACATTACGTTTTGTCTTTGTTTCTACTATTTGCTTATAAAACAAAAAATCAATAAAATCCTCCAGTCAAACCATGATAAGGTAGGAAATCGTCAGAGCGAATGGGTAGTTTACAACATAATTGTATGTTAAACTGAAATTTAAATCAATTTATTTTATTGTAAACAAAACCTGTTTGACAATTTCGTTTCATTTTCTTGTTACCTAAATAGTTCATATTTAGGTATAGAAATTGTCAACAATTAGTACAATTTGATAATGACTTTTAGAACATACTTTAATTACGTAACAGCAATATGCAACATTTCCAATGCCATTGACTAATGTTGCAAATGCTTAAGAGTAGTATCAGCAGAAACTTTGAAAATTATTATGATTATATCTAATGCTATATAGATCAATCACACAACTAAAGTGCCAAATTCTTTATATTTATACAATTTACATTTGTTTAACTGTGAATTGCATAAATGTATGTAAATTAAACATGAATTTTGTCATCCTAGTGCTACAGATTTAACACTGTGAGAACTAAATTTGCTAATTATATTCACATTAAAATATACTTTATCAAGATAACTGTACGTTTAATCTTCGAATGTTTAAATGAGTGCTTACATCTTTTAAGATATTCGGAACATTTCCAAACTATGAAAAATGCAGAGCCTTCATTAATCATAGTTATTATTACAACTTTGTAAAAATAGGGTAGATTATATTGCAATAATAACAATAAATTAAAATGAAGATTATATTACAAAGTCTTCTTAGTAAAATTTTTAATTTCATGGTTGTCAAAGATTATATTACTTTATGGAAAACGAAAATATACACCTGAAAATAAGTTAAGCACAACCAAAATTGGTTTTGATTGAATTCTGCTTAAGTCGGTGCTAGGTGGCGTGGACGGTAAATTGCACTTCCAGTACCGTCCATGAACAGGCTCAATCAAACCGAGCCTGCAACATTTTACAATGTTTCCGTGTTAACCTTTCTTTAGCGATTTTGTTTTTCTCTATTTGATTGAAAGCACTGTCATGAGATGACGAGTTAATTAAGCTAATAAATAGTAATGTTATAAGTAGCGAAACAAGTTAAGTAATCATAAACCAGTAAATTAATTAGTTTAGTTTTTTTTTCTTAACCAATTGTTAAAGAATCAGCAAAATTAATGTGTTTTTTAAACCAAAATTGTAAGTGTTAATAAGTATGGTGTTGGAGCGTTTACAAAACATTTACTTGTGTATATTTTTGTTAAATGTTGACGATTACGTAACCTAAAATGACATTATGCAGCCAAATTTTTAATAACGTGTAACCGCCACGTGCCCGGATAATAGCCTCAAACCTCCTCACACCTTGCATTTTGCCTCAATTTTGACATGACAACAACTTGAATTTGACATTTTATTTGGGCAATGGCATGAACCACATGTAGACAACCTATAACAACTCGAACAACTCTACCTCAAAATCGCATAAGACACCTTACTGGTAGCATGAGGAGAAGGGTTGAGGCTATCAGCAAACAGGTGCATATACTCCAGCTTTTAACAATATAATCATCCCAATGTTATATTGTAATGTGTATGTCAACGTCCATGTATGCAGCCTTTTTGTACCTAGATTACTAAATCTGTCTATGTGAGAGCAAATATGAACATATACAATAATGCATATCACCTTGAAAAAAGCAATAAAAAGTAAAAAAAAGCATTTTCAGATTTTTATCCGGCAGCTTTATGTCTGTTCATTTATAAAATGTCTGTACGCTGTAATGGTGCCATATATATGCCAAAAGCTTCAGACTTAATACATAATTATTATCTAACTAACTAGTTAGTTGATATATATATATATCAGGCTAATGGCATATGTTTATCTGTTTAAATGACGAATAAGTACAACTTAAAAAAACACCTTGCAAATGGCTCACAACTGTCAACACTTTACATATGAATATAGATTAAAACAAATAAACAACCTATTAGCAATAAATCGTTGTTGTTAGTAATTTAGGTATTTAAGTGTCAGATAATTATCCGTATAACTAGATAAATGATCAGTTAATAGATAATACGGAATACTAAGTAGAACAAATGCATGAGTTTCACAAATTATCTTCTTACATATTGAGTTGATATCGCACGTGCTGTTAAACCGACAACAGTAGCAGATATATAATGTCTCTAAATGTTCTTACATAAAATGTGAATGAAGTTATACATAAAACACATAATGAGAAAATATTATATTTGACAGCTCACGTGACTTTTGTTGATTGGTATACTAAGGAATACTAATTATATGTCAAAGTGTTTCGTATCTTTATCGATGTGTTTTTCTTGGCGTGCAGGTGCAACGTAATCAGTGCTGAAGCTTACAATTCCGACTTCATAATGCAGATAAAGCGTCTTGATATGCCATTCAGTAACTTAGAACTTGTTCCCATACTGACAAATTATATTTCAATGAACATTTTGTTAAATAACCTTTAGCTAACAAATAAATGAAAAAAAAACAAGAAATATTCATTAGTTCCAAATCACACCTTTTATATTTGTTTAAAAATTAATTCAAAAATGATATAGAACAATAAGAATATAATATAAAATGATTGGACAAGAAATGTTAATCTGTGATACTTTTGTCTTTGATGAATGATAAACGTTTGAAAATGACAGGAAGTAGATGACTAAACCGTATAATAATCTAACGGTCAGAACGTAAAAAAAACAAAAAAAAAACAACCCCCCCCCCCAAAAAAAAAAAACCGATTACATTGACAATTATTATGTTAGTATCAAAGATCTTTGACTATATTTAGTACGATGCCAATATGGACAAACTGAAATCCATATCTTTGGAGAAATATTCATTATGTTGTTTGAATAAAAAAATCTGACATGAAATACGTAGGATAACAGTGTTATTTCCTTTTTATTTTTTTCACCTTAATCATTGTCTGGAATCTTGTATAAAATGCCTACGTTCTCATCCTTACAACAAAACATGTTCAGCTATTTTACAACATGTGTTTTTTACTTATTTTGCAACTTATGTCTATGAATCAGTAACTGATAAAGTGTCACAATTGAGTTACCGAATCAGCGCTATTACATACACATTTGTGTATTCACTGCCTTACTCACTATCGACATCAATAATTCCTGAGAAATGAAGAAATGAGATTTAGATATTTCACATTTTCCGCCACGGGGATAATTATATACAAATTTACTAACAAGATTTGCAACAATTTGTTCCCGATTGACATATGCGCATTAAACAAAATTGATAAAGCTACATACTTGCGACAAGAAACCTTAAAGCTTTTGAAGAATATTTACCAACATTATTCTGACAACTACCACACACTTATAAGTTTAATTGAATACACTTTTAAGATTTCTTAAACAAATGATCGGATATTACACATTTATTTGACGTTTTATTTAATAAGTTTTTAGTGTGCACAGATTTGTTTTTTCAATTTGACAAATAATATATTATAGACGGATTTGTTTCAATTTCCTTTGTTATATAAATGATTCTTATTCAGCTCTCGCAATAAGTATGCACATTACATTACTTGAGTATAATTTAGATCTTGTTCATTTTTAATTTGATACACAGACTATTGTTCTTATATGTTTTTCTTAGTTACAATTCAAACTCTATATCTTCCATATAAATTTCATGGTACATGTTTATCACTATATTCACAAAGCAACAATGCAAATAATGTCTACTAATCAGTGACTGACAAATTGAGTTTCCAATCAACGCTAAACATCCATATTGGTATATTCACTTCATTACCCAGTATCAACTTCGGGCCTTTCTGAGAATTGAAGTAAATGAGATTTCGATATATTACATTTCCCCGTTGGGTTAATAAGTATTCAAGTTCACTGACAAGATTAGCTAGAAATGTGTGCGATTGACATACGGTCATTTAAAATTGCTGTGAGGGGAATTGCAACAAAATAAATAGTACTACTTTTTAAAGTATTTTTTCCAAATGTGCTTACAACAAATATATACTGTGAAGTTTTTTTGAAACAAATATAAAAAATATTCATAATTATAGTAAATGCACGTGTAGACAAAAACCTTTAATGCTATACAGTCTTAAAGTTAAGTAATTTTTTATCCTTATTATTAAATGGAAAAATTCGACTAATATTGTTTATCTAACTTTTGCATTTCTGAAATGAAGTAAATTAGATTTCGATATATTAAATTTACTCGATGGGACAGCAAATTTGTCGACAAGATTACCGAGAAATGTGTCCAATCGACATATTGCCGTTGAACAATTTTTGTAAGAGCCCTTTCAAAAAAAAAAAAAATCACATTACTTTATAAAGCATGCTTTGAATAATAGCTCAGAAATATGACTAGCTGTAATGTTTTATTTAATCTGTATGTACATTTCATAAAGCAGTACTTTAGTAGTAAATTACTATTGACGAGGAGAGTTTTCAGAAAAAAAACTTTTAAAGCAACCTACTCAATCCGTAAAATTTTGATTATGTACTTTATTATGTAAATGAAAAAAATCAAATAAATATTGTTTAAACTAAGGCAGTATATGATTTCTTACTTTAGATGTTAAGTAGGAAAAAACTCATTGCAATATAACAATAATTGTTAATGAAATTACAGTAAACAATCTAAATGTTTGTTCTATTTGCCAATATCAATGACTGAACGTTTAAGACACATACCCATTTTGAAAACACGCTGCTATTCATATTTCAATGTACTTGAATATTTCGGATCACACATTTTGGATATATAAATGTACATACTTAAGCAGTTAGTGAAGTATTTGCTATTAAAATATAGAAGGAAAGGTTAATGTTACTGTTCTCTGACTTATTCAAATGTATTTGTTATACAAATTACCATGAAACTTCAGAAAATGATCTCCAAAATTCTCTATTCTGTCAATTTTGATTGTTTTTCGGAAGACATATTATGTCTTTAAAATTCTTTGCAGTCTTTACGGGAAACAATAACATCCCATTGTTATTATAGACAAAAGTCTTAAACACCATTATCATGTCAAGAAAATTCTCTGCAAAAAATGTTTTTACATCACATCATGTGTAAGTGTCTATCAGAATACGGCTTAAAGCTGAAACAGCTTAAACGATCTAATCCGAATTTTCAAAAAGAAATACACAATTCAACAAAGAGCATAATACAAGAATCACTTTGCATTTCTTTTTTAACCCGTTCAAATATCCAAGTTATTTACCTCAACCAAAAAGATATTTCGATGTGATTAGATATGGGATTTATATAATAGTTTTGTCCGCTTTCAAATAATGATGTCACAGTAGAAGACACCTTTTCATGTCATATCAATAATGAGAAATGTCCTCAATAAAGAAAAACTGTCGAACCAATGCGAGAGAGGCATTTGGTTTGTTATAAAAATAAATATCAAATCTTAGTCAACATTAACTGATTCATTAGGGTTCGTTTATTTGTTTTGCTAATAAAGGCTTATTAATTTTCCACAGAAATCCTTACAAATCCTTCAAATTCATTTCTTAATAACACATTCAAGATATTCAAAAAGCATTTCTATGCGTTCATTCTATTACGATGGTATCAAAGTCATTTGAGGTTCAGGTAATACCTGACCTTTAAAACAAAAACTTTTTGAGAAATTTTTCCTTTTACGACTGAAATTATTACAAAAAGTTTAAGTCATTGATTTCCGCTGAATGAAGACTGTATTTTCCGTGTTTGCCTGAACTTGAAAAAACAGTACAGCCTTATGCTCAAAATAACAACGAGAAAATGGTATTAAAATGATATAAATTTCGCAGTAGCTTTATTATTCCAAACAATCAAAAAATTATAAACATTGTGATGATGTTGCAAGAAGTTTATGAAAAAGTTTTGCCGCGTTACTTATATTCTATATCGCAATTTTAGAAATGATAATAATTCATGATTTCAACATTATAGAATGAACAATTTTATCTTCATGAAATCAATATATAATTATTTTTTCGAAGTAAGTTTTGTGCATTCACAATACGTTAATTCATGATGCTAAAATTGCACATATCTTGAAAAAGGTGATCCCGCGGAAACATTAAAAACAGCAAAATTACATGAAAATTGCAGACTCGGTTTGATTGAGTCTGTACATTAGGTATAATGAAAAAGTGCAAAAAGTCATTTCATAAAGTTTCATGACTTTGAAATCGTTAATGCACGAAAACCTCACCGTAAATTGGTGAAGTTAAAAGCGTCACCACTGGTCTTTCGTACTTCGTTTACACTTATCAAACGTGTGTGCATATTAAGCAAGACAAACAGTTAAGCTGATATGATCTTTAATTTTTAATGTAACAAAAGCAACAACATTTTGAACATGACCAGATACAGATACTGGTTATTTGAATAATGTCATTATGTGGCGAAAGTTGTAAGGCATAAAAGTTAACATTTGTTAGCGACATTGGACACTTTCATGAGAAGAAACTTTCTGACTGGTAAATAATTGGTCGGTGGTTCTTTTCAGATGCCAAGCACCTGAGGTCTTTCTTTGCCAATTAAGTACAGTGTTGGTATGGTTTAAGATTATACAAACAAACAAACAAACAAATTGTATTTGTTAAACAAAAACAGTCGCATGTTCGAGACTTCCCAACCTCGATCTTTTTATTACTTTCTCACATACTACATGTGGAATTTAAAAACTGATTGATTTACAAATATCTCTTTGTATTTGCAATTGATTTATAATATTCTTAGCACTTTCATATTTTGTCATCATAATTTACGGATGCCCTTTAACATAACATTACAATCGTACAAAAACCTTTAAAAATCAATTTATAAATTAATCAATTTCATAACAGATATGGCTATTGTTTAAAGGCTTGATGTTTAACATCTTTTAAACAACAGACAAAATAAATCAATTCAGTGAAGCGATTATCTTAGTGAACTCTTAATTTAGTATTGTTCCATATCCTGTGAATGTTAGTTGAACAAATACATTTTAATCGGTATTTGAAGCTCTGAAATCAAACGTTACTTCAAAATATAAAAATGTCTTATGTTGTAATGAAATTGGTTTTCTTTGCAGAATTACGTTAACAATTGATAATGCAGACACAAGCTCTTTAATGGGTCTGAGGCATTTACTAGTGTAAAGTAATTACATGTAAAATAAGATAAGCGTAAATTTTGAAAATTGAAAAAATCGGTTATCAGTAAACTCATTATAAACAATACAATTCCATAAACAAGTTACACATTTTTCCTAGGTGTAACCCTAGAGTAAAAAAACACACGCATAAAAATATATAGAAAAAATAAAAATATCATACTACTTAAATACGCTTGAATGGCCCAACAGGGCCAGTAAACAACACATAAATGGTGGTGCTAGACTTTGGAGGTCACACATTGCAGTTTCTTTCCTTCCTTGTAAAAGACATAAAAGAAGTTAAGAAAAATTAGTTTTTGTTTGGAAAATCTATTTAGACACCTTAGGTTTGCTTTTGATGATACTGACAACCGAATTGAAAATTTTTATGTAGATATCACAATTGCATATAAGCAATCGTCTCTGACACCTTGGCAAGAGTTTTCTGTTATGATCAGACAAATTAAAGAAGTAACTACTTCTTAATTCTATAATCATTCATAAACAATTCATTCCGACAAAACTACGTGGTACACATTTCCCCTACCGCATTATCAAATAACAAAAGTCATTAGATTCGTAATCGTATAATCTGATGAGAGTTGCAAGAGGCAATATTATTACTCAAACATGAAAATACGATAAACAGTTTAACTAACTGTTTTATCATATTTTCGCTACTTCAAGTTCGCAAAATGCTCGGATGACATAGTCTCAAACGAGTAATGCGGTTTCTTTGCCAGAATTTAAAGACTATGCTCTTAATGAAACAATAGAGCATTTTCTATAACTTAAAGATTCTGTATGTTTTAATTTAGGTTGTAATCACAATTTAGTGAAATTTTATAAATGTATTAGACTTTGCTTCTAAAACAATTTTCAATTATCGAAGAATATGTAAAATATGTACTGCAAATATTTGTCCACATTATATGTAATCATTAAAATATATGCATTCATTTCTTATTGAAAAATTTTGCTTAGACTTTATAGAAAGTAGATGTTTCATATTATCTCCCTTTATTAACATGAAATGTAAATTCGGTATTATCTTAACAAATAAGGCTTTTCGGAACTTACAATATTGATAAATCTTCATTTGAGCATTATATTTATAATATAAACCATACAAAAATTGAGTAACTGCATCTTTAAGCTTTAAAATAGAATATAATCTGTGCGAACATTTTCACTTTAAATAAATTATAAATGAAGCTCTAATTTAAAGATAAAACGCGCTTATGTTACACCTTGTATGCAATATCAAACGTGTCTGCTATAATAAAAAGTAAGGAAATACGATTCTGAGTTAATAAGCTTTCCTTACAGAAAACTGCATGCGTCTGCAAAAGAAACGTGGTCTTCATACTACATGGTATGCCTGTAAATAATTGCCAGTCTATTTAATGGTTGATATGATTTGTATCATAACATTTATTAAAAAAGAATTAGTGAGGATTATCTGTTCTTGAGGGTAGGGAGGTTCCTGAATTGTAAGGAAGACAACTCAAATTGCTTAAACAAGAAATTTACTTTATGTTCAATTTGATTCATGTCTCTTGCATTTAGATAAGTTTAAATTTAGCTTAGTGCGTAACACGCAGTGCGCTGCAGATTGACCTGTCCTTTAGCAACTAACAGACATCAAACATAACAGCATAGATACAATAGGATAATAATATTTGTGTTTAAAATAAATAATGTAGTGCAAATGCACTGATGATGTAGTGATAAACATCCTATGATATTTCCGTGATTTGTGCTTATCTTACACATTGTTTGATGTGAATAAAACACGGAAGATACTATGTTTTGTCTTTGTTTCTCAAATATTGCTTATTAAACAAAAAATAATTTTAATCCTCCAGTCAAACCATTATAATGTTAATACGGGTAGTTTACAAAATAAATGTATGTTTAACTGAAATATAACACAATTTATTTTATTGTAAACAAAAGCTGTTTGATATGTTCGTTTCATAATGGTTCGTATTTTGTATAAGAATAGAAAATGTCAACAGTTAGTTTGTATTTGCAATTTGATAATTACTTGTATGCCATAATTTAATTAAATCATTCTGTAAATTAAACTGTAAACTATTATTACATGAAGCCAATTCTATACAACAGCTTCGGAAGTAAGCATTTTTATAAAACTAAGAGTTTATTGTTTTAACATTTTCTTTCTTTGTTGAATAAAGCAAAAAATTACGTAAAAGTAATATGCGACATTTGCAATGCCATTGACTAATAATGCATATGCTTAAGAATAGTATCAGCAGAAACTTTGAAAATTATTATAATTATACCTAATTATAATATAGATCCATAACATGACTTAAGTGCCAAATTCTTTATATTTATACAATTTTCATTTGTTTAACCGTGAATTGCATACATATTTGTAAATTAAATATGAATTTTTTCATCGTAGTACTACGGATTTAACACTGTCAGAACTATTTGTCAATTATTTTAACATCAAAATATGCTTTATCAAGATAATTGTACGTATTATCTTTGAATGTTTAAATGAATGCTTACATCTTTAATGGATATCCGGAACATTTCCAAACTATGAAAAATGCAGAGCCTTCATTAATCATAGTTATTATTACAACATTGTCTTTATATGTTACAAAAAAGGGTACATTTTATTGCAATTATTACAATAAATTAAAATGAAGATTATATAACAAAGTCTTTTTAAATATTATTTTTTAATTTCATGGTTGTCCAGGATTATATTACTTTATGAAAAAAGAAAATATACACCCAGAAATAAGTTAAGCACACCCCTGAAATTAAAAAAAATTGGTTGTGATTGAAAACACTGTCATGAGATGACGACTTAATTAAGCTAATAAATAATAATGTAAAATAGCGACACCAATTTAGTAATCATCAACAAGTCAATTAATTAGTTTAGTTTATTCGTAACCAGATTATTGAAGCATAAGCAAATGCGTTTTTTTTACCAAATTGTAAGTGTTTAAATGTTTGGTGTTGGAGCATTTACAATACATTTGCCGGTGGATATTTTTGGTAAATGTGACGATTACGTAACCTATATTGACATTATGCAGCCAAATATTTTATAATATGTGTAACCGCCAAGTGCCCGGATGATAGCCTCAAAACAAATATTTTTCGCTATTAAATTGTACACAATTCATATAACGTATTCATATTTTTTATCAAGTTAGCTAAGAAGAACTTGTGAGTTAAATTGAGAATGGATAGCAAATGCATGCTGTGCGGAATATATATTTTGACAGCTCATGGGGCTATTGTTCTTTTGTCTACTCCATTGACGCTTATTAGTGATGAATATTTGGTGATTAACCGATTATGTTTCTAGGCGAACAGGTGCATATACTCTAGAAATTAAACAATATACTCATCTAAGTGCTATATAGTAATGTGTATGTTAACGACCATGTAGGCAGCCTTTTTGTACCTAGCTTACTAAATCTGTCTTTGTGAGAGCAAATATGAACATATACAACAATGCATATCACCTTGAGAAGTAAAATAGCATTTTTGGAATTGTATCTGGCAGCTTTATATCTGTTCATTTATTAAATGTCTGTACGTTGCAATGGTGCCATATAAATGCTAAACGTTTAAGACTTAATATTCAATTATTAGCTAACTAACTAGTTAGTTGTCATATATACATGTATCAGGATAATGAAATATGTTTATCTGATTAAATGACGAAGAAAGTTTACATTATTAAGTTTTACAGATAAATATAAATAAATACATATAAAAATGTTTTCCAATAAATCTTTGTTGTTAGTATTAATTTAAGTGTCAGATAATTATCCGTATAACTAGATAAATGATCAGTAACTAGATAATACTGAATACTTAATAGAACAAATCCATGAGTTTCATTAATAATCTTCTTACATATTTAGTTGATATTGCACGTGCTGTTAAACCGGCAACAGTAGCAGATATATAATGTCAAATAAAATGTGAATGAAGTAATACATAAAATGCATAATGAAAAAATATTATATTTGGCAGCTCATGTGACTATTGTTGATTGGTATACATTAGGAATACTAATTGATCATTGATAAATATGTCAAATTTTCATAAGTGTTTCGTATCTTTATCGATGTGTTTTTGTTGGCGTGCAGGTGCAACGTAATCAGTGCTAAAGCTTACAATTCCGACTTCAAAATGCAGATTAAGCGTCATGATATGCCATTCAGTTACTTAATTCCCATACTGACAAATAATAATTTAATGAACAATTAGTTAAATAACCATTAGCCAACAAATACATGAAAAACAAGAAATTATTTATTAGTTTCAAAAGTCCCCTTTTATATTTGTTTAAAAATTGATTAAAAAATGATATAGAATAATAAAAATATAAAATAAAATGTTAAGCCAACATAAATGTTAATCTGTGATACTTTTGTCTTTTATAAATGATAAACGTTTGAAAACGACAAAAGTAGACGACTAAATCGTATAATAATCTAACGGTTAGAACGTCAAAAAACAAAACAAAATATTCTTAACGGATTATTTTCACTTAATGCACAAAATTCACATTTTATATTAAGATTTTATTTTAGTATTAAAGATCTTTGAGAATATTTAGTACCAATACAAACAAACTGAAATACATATTTTTGGAGAAATATTCATTATGTTGTTTTAATAAAAAAAATCTGACATCAAATACGTAGGATAACTGTATTATTTCCTTTTTTTATTTTCACCTAATCCATTGCCTGGAATCTTGTATAAAATTCCTACGTTCTCATCGCTACAACATACATGTTCAGCTATTTTACAACACACGTTTTTACTTATTTTGCAACTTATGTCTAGGAAACAGTAACTGATAAAGTGTCACAAATGAGTTACCGAGTCAGCGCTATTACATATTGTATCATAGTTTGAGGACCTTTCTGTTGAAAATGTGTCAGTTAAATCGTATACATATACATGCACAGTGCGTTAACTGGAGTGCAGGTATTAGTTACCCGCACTCTGGAGCATGCCCATTGGTTGGTTCATTTTTGCTGGGGTATACTTATTGTGACGGCAGAGAAAGGGAAAGCGGCAGGAATTTCATATTCAGTTGCTCGTTCATTGGTTACTTTTTTTCTGGGGTTTCATATTGTGACAACAGGGAACGTGTTATTATGTTTGACTATGAGAACAACAAAACACTCGGCAATCTGATTTATACTCAGATAGCCTCGTGTTTCGATGCTCTTTCTATTACTTACACATTTGTGTATTCACTTTATTACTCAATATCGACATCAATCATTCCTGAGAAATGAAGAAATGAGATTTGGATATATCACATTTTCCCCAAAGGGGATAATTATATACAAATTTACTAACAAGATTTGCAATAATTTTTCCCGATTGATATATGCGCATTAAACAAAATTGATAAAGCTAGTACTTGCGACAAGAAACCTTAAAGCTTTTAAAGAATATTTACCAAAATTGTTCTGACAACTACCACACATTCATAAGATTTATTGAATAAATACACACTTTTAAGATTTATTTAACAAATTATTCAAGATTACAAATTTATTTGATGTTTTATTTAAGAAGTTTTTAGTGTGCACTCTTTTTTTCAATTTGACAATTCATCAGCTAAAAGTTAAAAATGTTTGTTTCTTATAAAAAGATAATTTTTATTACTCAACGTTTAAAAACACCATTTCTCGTCTAAGTAAAACTATTCTTGAAATAAAACACAAATGTTCGGGTATTACTTGAAAATTATGTATTGGTAAATTTTATAACAAAATATCAAAATTAAGACAAAAACAGTTGCACCATTTCATAAACAGGTGGTAGACGGACAAACATGTGTATTTTTATCTGGATTAATAATATAAATTAAACCGTTTTTAATATCCTAAACAATGCTATTAGGTAACAGCAATGCTATATTTATGTTGATATTGACCAACACCTATTTTATGCAGATTTTGTTTCAGTACAAAACTTTCTTCTTTCAAAGAATGCTGATATATAGATTGTTATTGCAGATATTAAACCAACTTAATAAAATAATTAAACAAACCTAAAATGATAAATGAAGTGTAATGCTTCACAATACCAGGTTAATATACAGAATGAATTTAGATAGGAAATAACTTTAAATGCATTATTGGAAGATATTTTTGACAGCTCATGTGGCTTAAGTTCGTTGGTGTACCCACGAAATACTAATTGATGATAAAATATGTCATATTGAAATAATTTGTTAGGAAAGAGCAATTATTAATTCGTTAATTTGCACTCGTAATCATATTCGAAAAAAAGGAGGAGTATGTACGTGAAAGGCAATTTTACTTTTTATTAATAAAAAGCTGTTATAATTTTCTAAAAAATAACATTACATCTCTGTGTATTGCAGAATGTTTTTATGGTAATTTGTCTCATTTATATAATTTGTTAAAGAAAACAAACGTTGATAGGTGTCAATGTTTTTTTTTTCTGTTTGCTGTTTTTGTTTCCATTTTTCCATCTGTAAATGCTAGCAAATATTTTTGATAAAATAACATATACTTAATAAAAAAGAGAATTGGGCGAAAAATATATTATAGACGGACTTGTTTCAATTTCTTTTGCTTCATAAATAATTCTTAATGAGCTCTTGCAATAAGTATGCTCATCACATTACTTTAGTATAATTTAGATCTTGTTCATTTTTAATTTGAATCGCAGACTTTTGTTCTTATATGTTTTTCTTAGTTACAATTCAAACTCTATAACTTAAAATTTCATGGTACATGTTTTATCACTATATTCACAAAGCAACAATGCAAATAATGTCTACTAATCAGAGACTGACAAATTGAGTTTCCAATCAACGCTAAACATCCATATTGGTATATTCACTTCATTACCCAGTATCAACTTCGGGCCTTTCTGAGAATTGAAGTAAATGAGATTTCGATATATTACATTTCCCCGTTGGCTTAATAAGTATTCAAATTCACAGACAAGATTAGCTAGAAATTTGTGCGATTGACATACGGTCATGAAACAAGTGATGTGAAGGGCCAGCAAGGAAATGAATAATAATACTTTTAAAGCATGTTTTCCGTATTTTATTAATACTTTTAAAGTATGTTTTCCAGATTGGCTCACAACAAACATAAACTGTATAGTTTTATTATTACATATATAATTATATAATCACAATCATTATATAGTAAATGTATATGTAGAACTAACCTTAATACTAGAAATCAGCTCTATTACATATATAGATATATATATCGATGTGTTTACTTCATTTCTCTGTCTCAACTTTTGACATTTCTGAAAATGAAGTAAGATTTTGATATATTGATTCAACCCAATGAGATCCGACATGATTACCCAGAAATATGTCCGATCGACATATGGCCAGAAAACAATGTATGTTAGGTTTCTTTCGATAAAAAATCTCATTGACTTTAAAAGACTTGTTTCATTTAATCCGTGTATACATTTCATAAAGCAGTACTTGATTTATTACATTAGATGTTGAGTTGGAAAATCAGTTCAGCTTAACAATTATTATTAATGAAATTACAGTTAGCCATTCTAATGTTGTTCCTAGTTGACGATTTTAATGATTCAACGTTTTAGAAAATACGCTGCTCAACGTATTGTACTGGACTTAAATATTTCAAAAACATGGAATTGGGTATGCATGCATATTTTAGCAGTTTGTCTTGTCTTAATTGTTATCAAAACAAAGAAAGCTACTGTTACTGTTACTGTATAGTAATAGTTTTGTATGTGAATATGGTTGGCTGATATATTTTGAGATATTTCTGACTTCTCCAAATGTATTTATTATACAAACGGCCATGAAACTTCAGAAAATGATCTCCCAAGTTCCTCTATTCTGTCAATTGAAAGACATATTATGTTTTTAAAATTCTTTGCAGTCTTAACTGGAAACAATAAAATCCCATTGTTATTATAGACAAAAGTCCTAAACCTCATTATCATGTCAATAAAATTCTCTGCAAAAATATATATTTACTTCACATCATGTGAATGTGTCTATTACAAAACATTGTCTTAAAAGCTTAAACAGCTTAATTGATTAAATCAGAATTTCAAAAGTGAAATACACAATTCAACAAAAGCAAAATACAATAACCACTTTGCATTTGTTTTTATAATATATTTATTATTCAAGACAGAAAGATCTACATAGTATAAACAAAAAAAAATCATTGTGATGATATATGGGAGCCATACAGTTTTCTTTTTCAAATAATGAAGTCTTTGTGGAAAACATTATTCGTGTCAGAGAAAAAGTCCTCAAAAAGG
The DNA here is from genome assembly GCF_026571515.1 of Ruditapes philippinarum. NCBI lineage: Eukaryota > Metazoa > Mollusca > Bivalvia > Venerida > Veneridae > Ruditapes > Ruditapes philippinarum. The sequence continues at coordinate 48,712 of NW_026859240.1, forward strand.
AAATACGTCAACTGTCTAACGAATGTCAGAGCGACTTTTGCGTTCATTGAATGCCGCCTTTCCTTCTTGGTCCTGATTTTTAAATAACCATATTTAAGGTTTGTTATAAAAAAGAAAACAAATATTAGTCCATATTAATTTAACTGATTCATTATGATTTGTTTGGCTAATAAAAGCCAATTAATTTTCCAATTTTCAACAGAAATCCTTAAACATCCTTCAAATGCATTAATGAATTACACTTTCAAGGTATTCAATAAGCATTTCTATGCTTTCATTCTATTACAATTGCGTGGAAGTCATTTGAAGTTCATTTGAAAGCACTGTCATGAGATGATGACTTAATTGAGCTAAGAAATAGTAATTTGATAAGGAGCGAGCTATACCATTTAGTAATCATAAACCAGTTAATTTATGATTGTAGTTTATTCTTAACCAAATCATTGAAGCATAAGCAAATGTGTTTTTTTTTACCAAAAATGTATATAATTTATTATTGTTCTATGTTTAAACTGAAGTTATGTTTTGCATGAGGAATTACCAAATATGGTAATTATATCGGGTAGCGGTTTATAAATAAACCGGGTTGTAACGTGTTAAAGTCACTTTGAGGTCAGATACAGGCAGTTAAACTAAACTGGTTAGTTTAGTTGCACCACCAACCCACCCATTTTTAAGGATTACTGTTTTGATTCTTTGGAATTTGGTTACAGTAAAGTTTTGACTTTTTATTTAACATCACCAACACCACCACCACCACCAACAACAACAACAACAAAAACAACAACATTTTATTTGCATACATATTGTAACAACATTAGAGCTATAAACATGAAATAATGTACAGTGCTTCAAGTTCAATATATAGATATTTCAAATTTGTTTCATCTATAATCTTGTTAATCTATCTAGATATTTCAGATCGACTTAATTGTCAAATTTTCTTTAAGACTGAAAGAAGAGTGAACGAATATTCATCCATATGTCAAGGATTTAAATAAGTGTTTGAGTGTAGATAATATCTTTGACATTGGAAGTGATTTTTGTTCCCTCTCATCTTATTTGTTAAGAGATGGACTCAAAATACATATTTCTGGTCATCTTTTGCGTAGACACCATCGATTATACGTAGAAGCCTGTATTGACCAGACCTATATAAGTGTGTGTTTTTTTTCAAAATAATATAATAATATTGTTTTATTATCAATAATTTTTTTTGTCTTAAGAAACTAAAAAAAACAACAACATAAAAGTGTTTATAAGTATGTGTTGGAGCGAAAACAAAAATAACATTACCAAAACCAGTTACTTTTTCGTTATTTACCCCCATGTTGTGACCTTTACATGGCATTGCACGTAAATACATTTGAATGGCAGAGCATGGGCAAATAACAAAAATGATGGTACAAGACATTAGAGACCACAACACGGGGGCATTTAGCAAACAATTTCCTTTTTTCTTAATTGATATTTATACATATACAAATTATCAATGCAGTATCCATTTTTATATAATTATATAACATAAAAGTAGCTGAAACACATAAGTTTTTGTTAGGAAAACTTATTTTAGATAAGAATTTGACAACTTTTGATGATACTTTCAACTGTATTGAACTAAGATTTTGCATGTAAATATCACAATTGCATGAAAGCAATCGTCTCTGACAGCTGGGCACGAATTCTATGCTATAATCAGACATGTTTACAAGATAACAACTTCTTACTTCTATAATCATTCATAAACAATTCATTTCGACATAACTACATGCTACACATTTCCCCTACCGCATAATCAAATAACAAAAGTCATTAGTTTCATAATCGTATAACCTGATGAGAGAAGAAGCGCGAGATTATAACTCAAACATAAGAACACGATAAACAGTTAAGCTAACTGTTTAAAATAATTTCACTACTTCAAGTTCGCTTAATGCTCGGATGGCATAGTCTCAAACGAGTAATGCAGTTTCTTTGCCAGTATTTGAAAACTATGCTTTTAATGAAACAATAGTCTATAAGAGATTGTCATATAGTCCCTTGCCATTTTTATTTATTTATTGTTTGATTTTATTTTTTGTGTGCCAATCAGCCCAAGCAATACCACGAATACGTTTCTTAACGGCGATATAAGCTAATGTCGTTCGCATAAGGTACACTGTCTTTAAAATTCTACATGGCATAATTTTGAGCCCGCGCTGCAATTTCTTCATCTTACATATATTACACGTACTGTCTTTCCACAACACTATTTTCCAGACGCCATCGCTCCGCTGGGAGGCTCTGACATACAGCAATGTTTTTTATATTGTTTTAGTATTTTGATGCTTAAGGGCATCCCAATTAGACATTCACAATATAATTTCATTTTCAATTATACAATGTGTACATTGACAAGTTACGGCGAAATGACAAAACAATACTGTTAAAGACAAGTATATAAAATGATTGCAGGCCGCAATAGCAATGTAATAAATCATATGTTGAATTATCCTTAGGTTGTGTGAAGATTGTAAAAATGTTTAAATTTAAACTGTAACAAAAGCATTATATCAATGAAATAGAACAACAACGATCTTAAACATATTTGCTTTAAAGAAAATAAGAAATATGAAAATATAGACTTTGCATAACTATGTTTGACAAGGTAACTCAATTAAGATAATTTCTCGTTCTATTTGTTTTTTTTTTGTTTATTGTGGAAAATGGCCAATATCGTCATATATAGGATTTCCCTTGGTTCTCTCAACTGACAATTACATTCTTTTTCAGGGCAGATAATAGTTTGGATTTTCCACCATATTTTAGAGAGAAATACAAATATCCTTTCTAATATGACACGGCTGTTCTAAAAGGGAATTGACTTCACTAGAATTAATTAATCTGCATAAAATAAATGCAATTAAATTCACATGAATTCATGCAAAGCAGATGAAATTGAAAATGGACATTTTTTTAATATTTGCTAAAAGTTCTTCTCCATAGGTGATGAAAGACAAATTAAAAATATTACCTAGGGCTTCCGGTTTGATTGAGTCAGTCTTAGCTGAAAACGAACATAGTATACAACTTTAAATTTTCTCCAAATACTGCTAATGTTTCGAGTGATATTAATTTTATCTCATTGTATCCTTCTTATCCGATAACATGTTAAAATGTGTGTTTATATTTTGATATTACAGTCAACTATCGTTAACTCGACATTGCTTTTCTCGATATTTCGTTATCTCGATGAAATTTTGAAAGTCCCGATTTTCCGCCTTCTTTATCTATATTGGAAATATTTATTTATCTCGATATTTTTATTTCGATATTTTCAGTATCTCGATGTACAATTTCAGCCTACAGTTATTTTCACACTATTATCCTTTGTTTATCTCGACTAATAGTTTTCTTTCGTCTGTTCCCTTCAGACGTGTGTAAAACACAAACTAGACAATAATTGCTCAAAAGCGCGTGTCATAATGATGATTATTTTTGTAACATGTTTAGCTGTTTTTATAAAAGTTAATCTCTTTAGCGTGTTGATTGACTTATGTCCAAAATGAGTGAATTTTACGTTCTTAATATTAAATATTCGAACACTGTATCAATTTATTATGACTTTAAATGTAAATGAAATAGTGAAAGTATAGAAACGCTATCGTTGCAATATTGTTTCACAACATGACACCACCAAATCAATCAGCGGTCGAACAACATCGAAAAAGACCCGAAAAATTACCCGGGAGGATAACCGGATCAACCACCCTGAAAACAATGTTTTCACTATATTGGTGTATTACTGAGTAAACCTCACTATGTGTTTTTATCACAGGCACCCGTATTTTCGCTGGTAAACTTCCGCTAATGTTACTTTATTCAAACATTACAACTTGGGAATAAAAGAAAAGAGAAATCAGTCTAAAAAACGTACTAGTATTTATTAACAAAAACGTGTTGGCATGAAAATGGCCATGGCTGGATAAAAGCATTTTAATTATTTAACCTATTGAAATGTCTATGTGTTTCGATTCAAGACTACTAAATGTCTTTACTATAACTGTTTTTGCCCCGGCAACGGTTGCAAAAACGTGGTAGCACATGCCAAAAAGCCCACAAGCAAAGTGAAACATTTGACTTTGGGCTTCCGCCAAAGCGGGCTACCACAGCTACAATTTTGCCCTACCCAGCCATGGACGTTAATGTGTTGAGAGCGCCCGATATTGTATTCAATAAAACGTGGTTACCAAAGTCCGACAGATGTTGTGCCATCCGGCCTATACAACCTAGGATTTTCCGTAATATTCACGAATTCGAAAACCCAGCCAAACGCCGCCCCCGGCACTCTCCGTACACAGCCCCGGGAATTCACCTAATGAAGTGTAATAGCGAACTCAATGTTTTCTTTATAAAAAAATAATTAAATATCATTGTATGAATAATTCCATACAAAAAAATAAAGTAATATACACAAGTTTACGCAGAAAAAACCTTATTTATTATGGAAGATTCCAATACGTCTGTTTGAATTTTATTGATTTTCATTATAAACAATTTTTTTTTTTTTTTTTTTTTTTTTTTTTTTAAATAATTTGCAATAGATATTAAACGAATATTGATAATTTTTTTTTTAAAACATCAATTTTTTCACCTTAAACGGTTAAATAATGATAGAAAAATAGAAATATCTCGTAACTGTGTTATGTACTTCATTTGGTGTAATTCCCCAGAGCTAAAACGGCAACGTACCGGAAAACGGCGCCCAGCTAGGTCCTCGAAAAGGTCAATCAGGGTAACGAATATAATTACCCCCGAGTTTAATAACAAATGTACTGATACAACTATTTATAACGCATGCGGGTTTTATTTGCAGTTTTGTTACATTGGACTTATCTCCATGACCTTCTTGGTATTAATATCTGAGACCAAATTATTTTCGTAACAGGCATTTTTTCCAGTAAAGTCCCTGTTATAAAGTTTTTGATGTCCCATATGATTTCAACTGAAGGTGGATTTCCTAAATCGTTCCCGCCACAGTGTAATATCAAAAATTTTGGCGCATTTTTAAACTCAAGCAAGTATTCTATCGAAGGTTTTAAATCAGAAACTTCCATGCCCCCCCCCCCCCCCCTGATATTCCCAAATAACATTATAACTAGAAATTTAAGTCCTCACTTCTTCTGCGGCATGCTGTTTGAAAGGCATCCCTAATAAATGAAGAGCCTATAATCCAAACATCCGACATTTTACAGGCTGAAATAAGTTTGATTATATATTACCTATCCATTTAATATATATACTTATCAAAGTAATGTTATCAAAACACATGTCAGACACATAATGCCAACTGGGTGTTATAAATTATTAAAGACACATAGTGACAGGCACATAATGCCAACTGGGTGTTATAATTTATAAAAGACACCATAATGTCAGGCACATAATGCCAACTGGGTGTTATAAATTATAAAAGACACATAATGTCAGGCACATAATGCCAACTGCTTGTTATACATTAACACATTCAAAAAAAAACAATATCAGGCACATAATGCCAGGCACATAATGCCAATATATATATAACATATTTTTATTACAACAGCATAAATTGCTCTTCTTAATACATTAATGTGTATTAAAGACCCGGTAACGGTTTCTTAATACATATACGTACTTTATTTAAATAGCCAAATTTCGGATCGCCGGCATTCACATTACAGCCATTTTGGCATATCCTAAAAAAATAAGTTTTTTCCATGAAATACTATAGAATTATCGGATGTAGGATTTATAAAGCGTAAGATCGCCAACGGACTCTGTATTTCATATCATTGATAGCAAAAACCTCACGGAACATATTAGAAGCCCCGCCGATTCGAAAAGAGTGTGCTTTAATTTTTTTATTTTGACCTATCAAGTTCAAAGTTCTTTTTAATACTGAAGTGAATTGAAAGGATGTTAAGGGACTTCCATTGAAATGGCAGAATAACGACCCTTGCACGTTACTTCTTAAATGTAAGAACTCTGTCAGTTTTTCATAACAGAGTTTGGTCAGTTATCGGAATATCAATAGAACATCCGACATATCTCTGGTCGTTTTTGGACATCTAAAATACAGTCTAATGAGATTTTGATTGATCGTTACATCATCTACATTTAAAACTACCTTTTTTTATTTCTTTGAAGGCAATGCAAATTCGCTTATTCTTTAACAGACCTATGTAGGCAAGACAGAAGCATCAGAAAACATTAATCACTCACATTGTGATCTGCAAGCGTTAGGTAGGGCTGATAAAAGCTGTATCAGTACATTTTGTGTTATCGGGTGTCTTGTGTCATGCCTTTTCGATAATCTACGGAACCCTTCTAGCATACTATTGACTATGAATTGTTTTGTTTTGTCAACCAAATTGTTTATTTTATTAAAATAACCTATAGTTGAAACGTGAACAGCTACTGTGGAAAACGAGTATTGACGTAAAGACAATGCAATATATATTCCGTTATATATAGTTCTAAATGGCAGTTATCTTACTTATCTACCCAATTTTTTTCTGTAAACATAACATACCATTGATTTTTTTTCAAAAAATGTTAGCCAAATATGTGCATCTTCTTTCATGCCTTGGTTGACTAATAAAATGGAACGGTTCTTTACATACGACATGGCGCCATATAAACGTCTTTTAAAGGTACGGCCACCGGAAATAGCTTTCGATATAAAATTAAATAGACCAACGACTGATTACAAGTAAGTGTTTGAGTCTGATCTTATTAGTGTTTCTCACCCAAAAGAGACTGTTTTCGCTTTCCTTATTTTTTCTAAAGGCACCTTAACCATTTGGTTGATTGAATCAATTTCAAGACCCAGGTATGCTATAGTTATAACAGGTCCCATCCATTTTTCCACACTTAGGGGGACACCAAGTTCATTGCAAATTTTATCAAATGTTCGCATTAAATTCAAGCATTTATGATTTTTCAATAGTACTGTAGGTGGTCAATGTAGTATGATTTTGATTCTTTAGACACAAGCCATTGTAAAAAACTTTAAAAAAATTTCAAAAATAAAACATGAACATGATGCGCCTTGTGGCAGCATTTTTTGAATTCAATATCCCTCCTGGTTTTTATCCCTAATAAATCAAAATCACCTGGCCATATAGGGCATAAATTAAATGCAGAAGAAATGTCAGCTTTTGCCATAAAAGCAGAACCCCATATTTCTTGAACTATTCTTACTGCATTTTGAATTGTGAATATTGAACATGGCAAAATTCAGTATCGATAAATTCATTTATACTTTGCCTGGTGGGTATGAAAGATGAAAGCACCGTTTTGTTTTGGTACGAGACCTACGGGATTTATTCTCAGATTAGTAATTGGCCTTTTTTGAACGGTCCTAGGATTCGCCCAATTATAAATTCGTCGTGAAGCTTTTTACTTAACAAGCATTTTTGATCAATTGCCGATTTGAGATTTTTGGGAAAAAATAGGGATTCTTGGTCCCGTATATTCGAGTTTAAAACCAGTGCTGAATCCTTGTAAAATGTAATTGGCATCATCCTTATTTGGGCATTGAAAGAGTTATCAGCGAGAAACTAGATATTAATTGGTGAAAACCCCAGGTCCCATAGGCACTCTTTGAGCTGGCAATATAAATACATAACGCGGTGTGAATTGCGCTGTTTGTTTATTTGCATAACGTGTATCAAATTGAAGGGTGGTTACCGAAGCATTTGATGCAAACGTGTTTGTAAGTACATGATCTATTTGTACAAAAACCTTTGTTATTAAAGTCGTAACATTTTTTTGAATATTCAGAAGTGCCGGCTGGTTCAAGGACTGTATAGTCTGCATATATATCATCCACAATTCTGAGTCAATATTTTGCCACTTTATACCCAAATCGATTAATTTTTAAGCCTAAATTACCTATCATACTCAAACCATCCGACATTCTTGATCAAGTTGATGCCGCTAAAAGAATGTTTGCAAAATATTGTAATAGGTTATTGACTTATTCTGGACGTTTCATAATGAAAATACGCATGTATACCACGAATGCATCTGACCAAATTTCTATTATATTTTTTGTTTTGTTTTTTTTTGTTTCTCGGAATTGCTCTTGGGTACTCATTATAAGTTCCCCGTCAATAAGTTGAATCTTTTGTTTATTTTATATTTTCTAACATATTTTTCTTTCGCAACAAAGTGTGTAACTAAACTCTACAAATTGATTGTTCCATATTTTATCTCTAGTACTGACAGATACATGTGCGCCTAGCATTGTACCAAAACAAGTATTTATCATGATATTTTTTTAAACTTCACCTTTATTTGTCTCTTGGTGATGAAGATCAACATCTACCGGATGTCCGGATTGGCCATCCATTTCGTTTTCTTCACAGGGCTTCCTTACAGGTCTGTCAGCTGGAGGCATGGCTGTAGAAACAGACGTCCGAATGTTCCTCCTCTTATTGACTTGCTGTTGGAGCGTGTCTCGTGTATGGCCACGTTGTTGTCGATGTTTTAACATTGTCGAAAAATAAAATAATATAAATAAATAAATTAAATAAATTTGTGTAGATCTAATTAAATTATTATTATTATTATTATTATCAATTTTTCTTTTGGTGTATTTTATTTATTTCCTACTTTATATATTTAGATTCTATTTACTCTTATCTTTATTTTCTTAGCCTCGATGAAATGACGTCATAGGTATGATGTCACGCGCGTGGATTTCAATGAGACTGATAATTTGAAAACATGACCTGTCATAATCGAGCCATATAATCAATATTGTATTTTTAACCGTTTTCATAGCTATGCTCATTTATTCATTCATAAGATAATGCTCTAGATTTTAAGTATAGATCACGTGCTGAAACATCATATAAATATAGAATCTATAGGGTTTTAAACTCAAGATCTAGATTTAAATCCAATTTTTTATTTATTTACTAATTATTTCAAAGAAATCGATTGACTTTGACATATATTTAGTGTAATCAAGGCATCCAAAATTGATTTTTTTTAGACTACTGTCCTTGAAGAGAACAACAGCTGGTCATCACCACGTGGTTATTAGATCTGGTCAAAGTTCTTATCTAATAAACCCCAAATATTAAAACAAATAATAATGAGCAGAAATATAAATGTATCTTAATCTCCTGTGCGATTCTAAATAATATTCGTTGATATTCAATATTTGAAATGTAAATTTTAGATTTTTTAAACGAAGATAAACTAGTCTACCTCTTCTATGGTGAGCCACGATTGAAAGACCGTTCCCAGAATTTGCTCTGCCTTATATTTGACATATTCAAGTGTAAGTTATCTCCCCTGACAACTGTTTTTGAGGCCCTACTGGGGTGTTATAATAAAAAATGTTAAGTTGTAAGATTTGAATAAAAGATTTAATCCTCTAGCGGATAAATCGAATATTGTTACATATTGACTAAGCCTATGAAAACAAGACATGGGGATATCATAGTTTATTTGACATAAGGTATGCACATGTCTTTTGTAAAAATCAGTTTTTGCCTTATTCAAACCTTAATATGTTTATCTCGACATTTCGTTAGATCTCGATATTTTTTGGACGGTCCCGATCACTTCGAGATAACGAGAGTCGGCTGTACTTTGTTCTTATTAATAAAAATGATACTTTTTAAAGCGTTTGACATAGTTGAATTTTAATTTGATACGTATTGCTGCAAGTTAAAAAAATGTAGACTTAAACAAGATCACGAATGTCACCCCATTTCTTAAGACAGAAAATATATATTTTATACAAATACTCTCCCGCGTTTTTGTCATTTAAAATCATGGAATAGTAATTGCATACATTAGGGTAGGTAAAGTTTGAAAGTAATTTAAAATCAAGACATCAAATGTGTGCATAAGTTACTTCTACAGTAAACAATGTTTTTCCTTTTTTTCCTTTTGAGGATTTGTTAGCGGAAACAATAATAACGAAGCATATGAAAATCAATCACCAAAAGTCAATACCATTTCTCTCAAAGCACTAAAGGTGTTTTAACTAATGATGTTTCTTATTTCAGATTTAGAAAGTTATTGTTTCTTTCACATGAACAGTGGTACAACAAATAAAAATAAAAGCTGACTAACATACAAACACTGTCTAAGTCAAAAAGAAAATGGCAATGAAAGTTGTATATATCTTTTATGACAGACAATAATCTTACTTATTTCAGTTAAATGAAAATTTACATTACGACAATGTTTCTATGTCTCATTGGGTCACAAAACAAAACTAACCAAACGCCGTTTTATCAGATTACCAGGTTTGCAAACCAAGCCTAGTTATATTGATTGCATTATAATGGTAAAATGTTTCATTTAGTAAACAAAGACGTGGAAAACATATTTATATTGCTACATAATGTTCGGATTTGTATATTTAACTTCAATCTAGTTCCACGACCAATATCTACCACCACACAACCAAAACATGCATTATCACAAGTAGTAAATGAAAGTGGAAGAAATTCATTGTCAATATTATCTCGTTAAGTAGCTTATTTTTCAAGGACTATTTTAAAGTTTTGCCTGCAACATTTTCATTTCTGCCGTTTGTTCGTTCTTTAGAGATTCCATTTTTTCTCAATTTCATATGATATTTCACTTCAAAGTCATAATGTAGGCGTTGTTTTTCAGATGTATATTTCCGTTTAACAGTAACATGTAAATTTACATTTATAAATTTAGAAAAAAACTCCGTTTCAAAAAATGGTAATGCCATGCTGAAACCTCTCGGACATATTGTTGGGTTACGGCTTTGTACTTCATTTAATGCTATTAAGGCCCTCTACAGTTGTAATGCAACGGGTCAGAAAAAATGGTGTTTACACTATTGGCTACTGAAGATCTCTTTTTTTTGCGAAAAGTTATGCACTTTATATAGAGGTGAAAACAGATCTCCGGTCCAAAAATGGACATGCAGCGCGGAAATCTCATTGAAATGTTGTTAAGGTTAGGACTTTGGTGCTCATTTTGTGCAAAGAATACCCTGCAAAGTTGTACAAAAACGAATTTGCAACAAAATCAGACATATTGGGTATTAACGGTTGGCTCTAGAATATGGTGTTGTTTTACACTTTATGCAATGAAGACAATGAAGTTGTACAAAAACGAATTTGCATCGGGATCAGAAAAATGGTGTTTTAACAAATGGCTTTAGAATATCGTTTTTTTTACGAAACCCTCCAAAGTTGTACAAAAACGAAACTGCATCGGAATCAGACATATGGTGTTTAAACGGTAGACCGTAGAAAATGGTGTTTTGAACGAAATTTCTTAGATTCTGTTTAAATTTCTCTATTTTATATAATTACAGAACAAATCGCCGGTCCAAAATAAAGACCATTTTATGTGGGCCTCTTATGAGCCTTATATTGCTCTGTAAATCATCCAAATGTACTTGATCATTCCACCTTTTGAAGTTCGTGTACATAGCGTTCATGTAACAATGGCAAGCTGTGCATGACGTCAATTCCTTTAAGAACGTGCTCTAAATCGCGTTCTGTCTAACACTACTGAAATACATTATTATCAAGTTGTGATCAATCAAAAAAAATGTAAAACACAATTTTAGGACAATTTTGTCTCCATGATGTGACTTTACAAAAGTTTAGTTGATTACATCAAAAACGGCAAAATTTCGGTCCCAAAACGACCAAGCCATGCGGGAATCTCCCGGATATATTGCTTCGGTTAGGACTTTGTTCTTCATTTTGTGCAAAAAGGACGTTCCATAGTTGTACAAAAACGAAAATGAAACTGAATCAGGCAACTGGTGTTTAAACGGTTGGAACTAGAAATATAGTGTTTTTTTCACGAAAATGTGTGCACTTCATATAGAGAAAGAACAAAAAATGATCATGCCATGGGAAAATCTCACGGACAAAGTTTTTGGGTTAAGGCTTTGGTTGTTAATGTGTGCAAAGAAGACCCTTCAAAGTTGAACAAACACGAATTTGCAACGGATTCAGACAAATTGTGTCTTAACGTTTGGCTCTAGAATAATGTGTTTTGTATGCACTTTATATAGAGAAAGAACAAATTAACGGTCGCAAAAATGAGCATGACACGCGGAAATCTCACGGATATATCGCTTGGTAGGGCTTTACGTCCCTTATTTTTGGCAAAAGAAGACCTCCAAAGTGTAACAAGAACGAAATTTGCCACGGGAATATCAGAAATAAGATTGCCTTTATATAGGTAATAAATATATAGATATCATTATTTTTATGCACTTAATATATAGTTTACATAATAAGCATTATCCGTGTTAATGTGATAATGCAGTTTATCTAGACAATTCTGTCATTATAAGGGTAAGATAAAGTCGTAAGGTCTTATTTCACGCAACTCAGATTATGTCCCTTTAGTTGAAAGGTCACAGTTACGGGCGCCTAGCGCTTACGTAAGAATTAAGATATACATCGTGTACGTCATTATATTCCGGAGCACATGGCCCAGTCTGTTTTTTTTTTAGGTGAATCGAAGTTGAAATTTTTTTCAAACGCAGTGTTTTATTAACTAAAAATAATTCAATATTTAAGTTAAAGAAAGATATAAAACATTGTGTTATTAACCCCAACAGGGGTTAGATCTTAGCCAGTAATCATTATTTCGGCGATTGGTCATTCGTTATTCTTTGCCATTGGACTTGTTGTGGTAACGAATCGAAACTTGATATTGATTTGTTGATTTGTGTATGATGAACTGAATGATAAACAATGACTTGATTGAATGAAAAACAGTGATAAAACCATGGTTTAATAATGATTATTTACATGCAATTTGCAAAGTGGCTTGGTTCTATTCCCCAAACACTATAATTTTAATTTGCATTTTTCAATTTTTGTAATGAATTCGATATCGTCGACTGTCAGGCAAATATTCAACTAATAGATTTTAATGATAATGCTTTACTGTTTTGATTTATTAGAATTTGGCATTGATAAAGAACAAAACGCTGGTCCAAAAATGACCATGCCATGCGGAAACATCCTGGACATATTGTTTAGGTTACGGCTTTGTACTTCATTGTATGCAATGAAAACCCTCTTAAGTTGTACAAAAAATAAATTACAACGAGATCAGAAAAATGTTGTTTAAACGATTGGCTATAGAATATCGGTTTTTTTTACGAAAATGTATGCACTTTATATAGAGGTAAAACAGGTCTACGGTTGCCACGCGGAAATTTCTCGGAAATGTTGTTTAGGTTAGGGCTTTAGTGCTCATTTTGTGCAAAGAAGACCCTCCAAAGTTGTACAAAAACGAATTTTTAACGGAATCAGACAAATGGTGTTTTAACGGTTGGCTCTAGAATATTGTGTTTTTATGCACTTTATATAGAGAAAGAAAAAATCGCCGGTCGCAAAAATGACCATGCCACAAGGAGATCTCTCGGACATATCGCTTGGGTTAAGGCCTTTGTCCTTATTTTGTGCAAAAAAGACCCTCCAAAGTTGTAAAAAAAACGAATTTGCAACGGAATGAGACAAATGGCGTTTAACGGTTGGCTCTAGAATATTGTGTTTTTTTATGCACTTTATATAGAGAAAGAACAAATCGAGGGTCGTAAAAATGACCATGCCACGCGGAGATCTCTGGACATATCGCTTGAGTTAAGGCTTTTGTCCTTATTTTGTGCAAGGGGGACCCTCCAAAGTCGTACAAAAACGACACTGCATCGGAATCAGACATATGGTGTTTAAACGGTAGACCGTAGAATATGGTGTTTTTAACGAAATTTCTTAGACTTTATATTATTAAAGAACTAATCGCTGGTCCAAAATAATGACCTTTTTATGCGGGCCTCTTGCTATCATGAGCCTTATATTGCTTTTTAAACCATCCAAATGTACTTGATAATTCCACCTTGGGACGAGGTCTCTGTTATAAGCATGTTAATGAGATAACAACTTCTTATTTCTTTTATAAACAATGCATTCCGATATAACTACATGGTACATATTTCCCCAACCGCATTATCAAATAACAAAAGTCATTAGTTTCGACATCGTATAATCTAATTAGGGTAGCAGGCAGCAAACTTATAACTCAAACATGAGAAAACGATTATCAGTTAAGCTGTTTCTTTAAGGTCAAACAATTCCCGCACAATCTCAAACTAGTATGTGACTTCTTCTGCGAGTATTTAAAAACTGTGCTTTTAAGGAAACAATAGAGCTTTTTCCGAATCTCACGGTCATGTACTCACTTGACCATTTCTTCGCGGATAAGCCAGTGCCAGAACATTTAGACATTTCCTAACGGCAATATAAGCTTATTATATGTCATGGTTTCGAGCACGCGCTACAACTTATTCAGCTTGTGTATACTACACCATTTTCCAGAGCCCAACGTCACCTCACTATCGGTCCGCTTGGTGACACTCACGTACATCAATGTTGATTTTTGTCATCGTCATTTGATGGAGATCGGCCACCTATCCAAATTGTGTTGAAGATTTACCTGCAATCGCTTGTGTGCTCTTTTTAACATTGATTAAAGGTACATGGCTTTTGTTTAAGGTAAAAGTTTTCAAAATCATTGCATGCGATAGGCTTTGTTTCTTCGTCTAGTATATTAATCAAACATGTTACTTGAAACTGAATATAGATTTTGTTGCAAACAATTTTTTCAATTTGATTATGATATGCACTTGGTAACAAGTAAAAATCTAACACTCTGGTAAAAGAGATTGCAAACAAACAGACATAATCATATTAAAAATTCCTTGTAAATTTGATATGTTGTCTCGACGTTTGCATGTTGTATGTACTTAACACGGAAAGTTCCCATGCTTAGAACAATGAACTCTTCCCGATACTTTTATAAGAGATATTAAGAAGGAAATTAAATTACAGTTTTGTTAATGACATTATAACCATACTGTGTTTGTATTGAAATCTTTATGAAATTTAGAAAATGCGTTGAATAGTAAGAAAAAAGCAATGTACGACAAATATATTTTTAGGCATTTCGTGAATAAACATTTTGATATAAAATATATCTGATTTATAAGAACTAATAATAATTAAACACTCAAATTGAATTAATTTTCACATTTATTTTCCTTAAATTCGTTTGCTCAAACTGAGTCACGCATTACACGCAGAAAAATATAAACCTTCCATTATTTCGAACTAAAACAAATTGTAACATCAAAACCAGTTGTTCTTCAAGTATTTAAATCTTTTCTTGTATTATGCAAAAATTAGAATTCAATAGCAACATTATTGTTTTATAGTATAAAACTTTATTATTGTTGTATTTGCTGTTTCAGAAGAAATATTACAACAATCGAGTATTTTTTCATTAATTTTACACATAAAATTTTAACAACAAAAGTATTAAACTGATAAAATACAAACAATGTGCTCCTTTTTCTATTTTTAAATTTTTATTTCATTATTATTTTAAAATATGATGTCTGAAAATGGATGCATACACTGACAAACACACTACCACGTCAAAAACTATTTTTAAAAAATGCGCTTTTAACATGTTTGTTATAGTTACTTGATTAAAGTTTCCTGCTTATCTGAATAATTGTATGTGTCGTTAAATTGGCAATTACCAATTATGATGTTGAGATACAGACAAGAAAACAGTCTTGTTTATTTAATATGTAACGAAGAAACTCTTCATTATGCGTAAGAAAATAAGTAAACTTTATCAACTCCAAATGAATGAAGAAGTTCAGATCGTATTAATAAACAAATTCAACAAGCTACCTTTTTTACAGGAACACCGAGTTGGAACGTCATCGTGCAAGTATTTCAAACATTCGTATTAAACATAACATAGTTAAACAGGTCTTTTTCACGCTGATTTTATTATCATCCGATATAAGATTTGATTATTTAATGATACCTTAAGCATCTTATTGGATGTCACAACGAAGGCATACGTAGGTAGAACTTCTGTTTTATTATGTGAAGTGTTAAGGGAGTTCATTTTGGTGTTTTATCACCAAGTAGGAACAGTTTTAAGGTTTAAATTAACATAAACATTAATTAACAACATGCATGTTTAAAAAAACCATCTGAAACTGTCTACGTAGGATATAGAGGATATTTGTTTGTTTGTGTGTAAGATGAAATTTTATTTCATCGAGTTGGCTTTAAAAACAGTATTCTCACGAGTGGCGTAGCCACGAGTGAGAATACTGTTTTTAAAGTTCACGAGATGAAATAAAATTACATCTTACACAACAAACAAACAAATTTTCTTTTTATTTTATGCTTAAAAACAAGTTAAAACGAAATTTCCTTAATATTTACGTTAATATTAAAATCTGTTTTCCCCATTTAGAGCCTCAAAAAAGTCGGATTTCTCATTAAATACAAGAAGTCATGGGCTGAAAAATAAGTTCTACAATCAACTTTAAATGGTGGCGATAGTATTCATTTTATTAAAAAAATATGTCTGATCGCTTGTTTAAATAATAAAAACAAACAATTCTAGTAGGAGAAAAAGTCCAACTATCCATCCATATTTCTGTTACTGACTGCGAATTTATATTAGACCTGGCTATGTTAAATGTAAGCGGCCGCCATTTTTAAAGTTGTGTATTTCACTGGATGAAAATGTTTGATTCAGAGGGATATCATTTGGATTTGTTAGTCATACACCTTTTTAAAAGAAAGAAAACTTATTTGAGGATTGTAACAGACAATAAATAAGTGTTGACAGATGTGTAAACATTCAAAAAAGTGGATAGGAAATTGGAGAACTCGGAAGCCTTACGAACGCTGGGTTGTTTACATATTCTTCGACTGAAAGCTGCCAATGCTTTTCAAGTTTTCATAAAGCATACGGCAGCTATTGCTCGTAGGATACTTAAATATTCCCAAATGTCATCAAGAGCAGTTTTGCATGTGGAAGGAATGTATTTTTCAGACTGTAAAAATGAAACAAAAAATTAAAGAGACGATATTTGGTGATTGGTGACTTGAATGAATAGAAGTAACTTACTGTAAGTTTTCTTCTTTTTATTACTTGTGACATACAATTTATTTATCAATTTCAGCTTTGCTTTTCTTTAAACAGCCTGACATTGTCGGAATAGTCAGCAAAAATAAAGGTGCCACATGGGGAAAATCTTAAAAAAAGTAGTTTCGTCATTGAAAAGTGTGAAATTATATTTTGATAATTTTCACTGTGAAATTATCAAATATAATTTTCACGGATAAATCAGTAATCCACTGAAAAGCATAAAATAAAACACATTATTGTTTAAAAGGCACATTATTCTTTAGAATCGAATAAAGTTATCTTCTTTATTTCCTTTTTCAATTATTATAATTGTTTTATTATTTGCTTATATGTTTTATTCAAATCGTATTTCGCGAAAGAAAATCAGGTCCAAAATGTTAATTCGCAATGTCGACTAAATAAACTCTATTAAGAATATGATTAATTATATAATTAAATATCACTACGGCAATGCTGCAGACAAGTAAGCAACACACATTATACCTGACGAGCTTCCATGTATAATTGTTCGTGCAATTGCACACTTCTTAATACAACCCCCTTTGAAAAGAATATTGTTATCAAACGTTTCTTACTAGAGTTAGCATATATAAATGAATATATACATTTACGCTGTAGATGTAGGAACCAAAGCTTTTAAGCTTGAAACACAATGAAAAAAAGGAATATGTATGACCACGATTCCTGCTGTTCTTCATGACAAACACACGATCGAACATTCGGATTGTAATTTAAGCCACAAAGAAACTATAACAATTGATGCTTTAAGGTACATCTATATAGAAACAGCAGATAAAAGAAAAGTAGATCCACTGTAAAGATAAAAAAATCTCAAAATGAAGGAAACATTCACAGCATTAGCCTTCATCGAAACTGTATTTGACGGCAGTGGTAAATGCAATTTTCCGTAAATGCCCCTAGCATAAATTTATGCAGAACTAAACTTTTAATCAAGCAAATTTAATTATAACCTTTGAACGACTAACGTCATCATATTTAAGTGCGCTGTATTCCCGCACTTTCTTGAAAACTAGGGTTTTTTTTAACTTGTCGTCAATAACAATTGTTATACAAGTTTATGACTAGATATAGGGAGAATATAGTCTTGCCGACATAA